>NC_091131.1:58244240-58416740 GCF_040183065.1 Periplaneta americana | reverse complement strand
ACTTTGATTTGTCATTGACTGAGTAATAAAATATTATATTGTATTCATTTATAGAAATTGACAATCTGAATATTCCATCATGCTTTCTAAGTTAAGTAAAATCTCAATTGGATTGGCTCGCCAATTGAGAGTAATCGAGCTAGCATGTAACTGGCGTTACAGAAGACTCTTGCCCTCGTGGGATTTCGTGGCTATTATTATTATTATTATTATTATTATTATTATTATTATTATTATTATTATTATACGTAAATGTAATATTTTTTCGTTTAGTTGGTATATCTAAAAGACAAGAGAAATTTTTAAATTTAGAAAAGAGAAAGGTCTTTCAGATTGTGAGATTCACAATTCAGAAATTGAGAATTTTACTTCGTCCATCTTTTTGTAATGAATATAGGAAATCACGTCATGTCGAAGTTTGGCATTATCAACATCTTCAGGTGAAGAAAAGATGTGGGCGATAAAGAGTCAGTTAAGTGTCTTCATCTGACAACGAAGATGGAGCGAACCCTCAAATGAAGGGTTCAGAACCATAATGGGCCATGCGCCATTTACTAAAACCACACAAAACAAGGGTTAAAATGAAGTTATTACCATAATTCAATGGAAACATATAGCAGTAATATAAAGTATATAAATTAAAACTAAATGATATGTCAATCTTCATTAACTTGGTATTCAAATATCCTATACTCATAATTATGAAATTATGATGTATCTACTTAAGACAATGTAGTTTCGAATCCAGCTACCAGTGATGAAACATAACGAGAAAACGAATGAGATGTAATTAATTCATTGGCAAATGGGGGTGATTAATAAATTCGAGGAGTATAAAGACAAAAATAGTTAATTTAACATAGTCTAATTCTGAAGTACTTGTACTGTGATATTGTTTTCCAAATGAATCCAGTTCTCTGTAATGACATATTATTATTCATTACAATTTCAAACAACTCACTGGCGTCATATTGATGTGTGAATCATTTCCACTATCAATTACATTGTTGTCTGGAGACGAGGCTCATGGAATGAGGGAGCAATTATGAAAATTAACGAGAAGGCTCCACCTTGTTAAATTTAAATAATTTAAAGAAAATTTTAAAAAGTATCAATATTTTATTATACATCTTCATTACACAACTTTTAACACTACATCACTTCGGAAAACTTATTATTTGTCTTTCTTGTGTTAAATTTTATATGACCTTGTTAACATGTTTCAGCCTGCTATCGGCCATCTTCAGAACTGGTTGTTGCTGGTCTTGGTGCCTTTTTTTTGCGTTTCCTGTAGGGGTGTGTTTGTGTAGTGTAATGTGGAATCGAAGAGTGTGTGTGTTCTGAAATTGAGTTGTGTGTTGAGAATTTCGTTTGGATGTGTTTTTGTGGGTCTGTATATTTCGTATTGTTCTAGTGTGTTTAGTTTTTGGCTTTTTGGTTGAATGTGTAGAATTTCCATGTTCGTTTTAATGTGTCTGAAGGTGTGGTTAGCATTTTTGATGTGTTCTGTATATGTGGAAGTGTTTTGTAATTTTGTTAGGCCTATGGCTGTGATGTGTTCTTTGTAACGTGTTTGAAATGATCTATCTGTCTGTCCGTCCTAGGTCTATGTTATAGCGATTCGATAAATCCACGGCCTCAAAACTTGAAATTTCTCCCACATAGAATGAACGAAAAAAAAATAGCCTATATATAAATAAAAACCGATTCTACAGTACGAAACGGTTCAAATTCCGATTACACCAATTACCAAGTTCGGTTTTTCCGAGGTTTTACCTACCTGGAACGCAAATGTCAAGTAATTGAAGAATGCTCCGACTTATCTCGTCAAATAATCTCGCTATCACCAATTTCATCGACGATACATAATCTAGTAATTATTGATATAAACGTCCAAAACATACAGTAAACTAAATGGAAAACGAAGCACAGGTATATCTACAAAGAGATGGTGTTGAATCGGAACAAATTAAATGACGTAATTCCACGGGAATAGCTATGTAGTTTCGAGAATAATTACACCATGTAATTCAACATTCGAAAGGAGTTACATGGGACTTACGAGAGTACCCTTTACAAGGAAGGCGTACATAAAGGAGCTTGAAATGTATGGTAGCGCTCCTTGCGGCAGACAGTTCTAATGAACACGTCATGCATGCTTGTAATAAAAAGGGAACAGGGTTAGGGATCACCCGGTGGGCGCTCGTTGTGATGTGACAGCTGTCAAAACCAGCAACACCGCCATCGCGAAACAGCATTGGAGTCGTTTTGAATGGCGAGAGCTTTCAGACGTCCACAGGGTTACAGCGGGAAAATCCACCGCACAACAACAGGGTGGCCCGCAATTACCTAAACAACAGTTCCAAAAATTCTGCGTGCAGGCGACGCTCAGTGAGCCTTCATTTTAATAAAACGGTGGCAATACGAGGTGAGTAGTTGAAGACACTTCATAACTAATTGGAAACGAATGGAATGCAGTGTTTTCCATGATGTTTGCTGCAGAATTTATTTTCTGCCATACATTTTAAGTAGGACCCGGATTTATGTAAGCCTACACTAAAAGTTAATATTCTTAGTCGGCGAAGTTTATAAAAGTAAAAACCATGTCCTCACTTCTTTTAGACACCATTCTTGTCATTCAATATTTCCCTTTGACACCGTTAATAGTCTTTAATCCTCCTAACCACCACTTACAAATCAGCGTGCAGTTTACAAGATGCACTGTATAGTTCTTGTGACTAATTCTGCAATTCATTTTGAGAGATTTTTTTTTTTCAGATAAGTCTTAGTAACACAATTAAATACTTTTACTATTTTTCAGTCTGTGACTTAATATGCCAGATATAATTCCTTTATATTACAAAATTAGTTATTTGTACAAACGTTTTCGTCGTTCTTATTGAAACAACATCAGATAGATTTATTATTATTAGTATTAATATTTATTTATTTATTTAACCTGATAGAGATAAGGCCGTCAGGCCTTCTCTGCCCCTCTACCAGGAGATTCCAACTATAATATGAAGAATAAAATTAAAATTAGTATTAAATTTACAATTACAATTACAATAAAAATCAAAGTACGAAAAGATTATCTGACTAATGAAAGCTTGATCATTTATCATATAAAAACAAAGAATATTTTATATTTACTGAATTACAAATTAAACCTAGAATAACAAAATTGTATAGTGATGAAATTACTGGATATTGAAATATTTTGTGATAGACTAAGGAAACTATTTACAAGAAATCAATTACTGACCAAGTGCCTAGTAAGTTTGCGTTGAACTCAATTTTATTTCGACAGTCCCTGATGCTAGCAGGTTATCTTACATTTACAAATTTTAATAATGAAAATGGCACAAAAATACTTGTACCTTTTTTTTTATTTTTAGCTTTGAAAACTTTGATGGTATAAACACCACACTACTGCTCCTAAATGAAGACAACATCAAAACCACGTAAATAATACGAAATATATATTTAATCAAATGTCATTTAGATTAACAAATGTATAGTAATTCATCCAATTTAGTAAGCACATCAATATAAACATATACTGTAACTAAACTGTGGCCGTGAGAAAAAAGGTCTTGAGTCAATTTTTGTGAAAAATGGGATTTTTATATATTCTGAAAGCGGAAACAATTCTCTACAATCTGGTAAAACGGCTAAAGTCAAATAAAACTCCTGACTAGATTTATAGAGCGTTACCAAATGTCCTAAGTACTTTTGGAATCGAGCACACACAGAATAAAGGACTTAAGAATATTTAATAATTTATTCCTTACAAATAATTACATATTTACTTTCCACGCTTCCCTATTAAAAAGGTGTAACTTGTATTTTAGTCACTTTATCACATACTGATGCCCTTTCCTTTTGAAACCTTAAGGACCAGGATAAACAGTCCTATAATTGTTTAAAACCCATTTTACATTCCTAATAATTTACATTTATCATTTATTTTGGCATGAAAAAGGTCTTATGTTTAAATAGTCCCTTCTACTCAGTTTGGATTCTAGTCTTAGAAGAGCTTAAGTGCAGCTATTTTTGGAAATAATCAAGAAAATTGTTAAATGAGCAACATTACCTATTTTAGAAGAAATATAAACAAATAATATCCAGGAAAAACCTCTCAATTAAAAAAAAACACTATAAGTGAGTCATACGTAGAACAACAGAATAGCCTATACGAAGTGAGGTGTCAAAAGATATTTTGATATTTTAAACTAAATCGAATCTGAATCAGTTGTAGAATAGACTTACATCAACCAGTACCAACAAAAGTGGAAATCCCATCTTCAAAGAATGAATTCACATAGGATCTCCAAAACTGTTTGTACCTATACACTAAGAACAAAAACATTCATAGACAGACTCGTAAAACGCTGGTGTGAACATTTTATGTAGATTTATAACAGACCTTATGATCTAAAACTTCTCAGGAAGATGATTTGAACACCTTTATCGTGAAGATGGTACTCAACATACAGAAATATATCGTCGTATTGGGTGATCTAGTGTTTACTATTAGATCCGAAGTTGGCGAGTTCAAGCTGGACTGGCATGAGAACCATTAAAAAGCAATTCCATTATCTGCAAGGTCATCTGCGGGATACGGGGGAACATGAGCCATGTGACAGTGAACACTGCTGCCACTTCATAGGTCTATCAGTGATCTCAGTAAGAAGCAAAATCACACAGCCCAGGCAAATACAGAACCGGAATGCTCCATTTTTACATGCCAGCTTATATTTTTTTTTTACCACGGCACATGTTTCAAACATTTTCAATCATTTGCAGAGTACTCAGTATCTGCTTATAAATCATGTGTAACAGTAAACGGAGAGCTGTTCGCTATGAGAAAGTTAGGTTAATAAAAGAGAACTTTTATGGTGGCGTACTTAAGAAAGGAGGTGAAGTCGTAGATCTCAAGCCTTCGATTTATGACATGTGAAAGAACCCTGTCACTGATTGATAATATTCCAGGTAAAACTAATAGTCTCTCTTGGACTCTCACTTTGAGAGAGGAACATAGGTTAAGGATGTTTGAGAATAAGGTGCCTTAGGAAAATATTTGGGGCGAAGAGGGATGAAGTTACAGGAGAATGGAGAAAGTTACACAACGCAGAACTGCACGCATTGTATTGTTCACCTGATAATTAGGAACGTTAAATCCAGACGTTTGAGATGGACGGGGCACGTAAAACGGTTTTTTTTAGTTGGTTACTTATCAACTACGAGATTATCTAGCGTCGATGAGACTGGTGATAGCGAGATGATATTTGGCGAGATGAGGCCGAGGATCCGTCATAGATTACCTGGAATTCACCTTACGGCTGGGGAACACCTCGGAAAAAAACCCAACCAGGTAATCCGCCCAAGCGGGGATCGAACCCGCGCCAGAGCGCAACTTCATACCGGCAGGCAAGCGCCTTAACCGACTGAGCCACACCGGTGTCTATGTAAAACGTATGGGTGAATTCAGAAATATATATACAGTAGTGTTATATTTGGGAGGCCGGAGGGAAAAATATCTTTGGAGAGGCCGAGACGTAGATGGGAGGATGATATTAAACTGGATTAGAGGAAGTTGGGATGTGATTGTAGATACTGGATTAATCTTGCTCAAGATAGGGACCGATGGCGAGTTTATGTGAGGGCGGCAATGAACCTCCGGGTTCTCTAAAAGCCTTTTGTAAGTAAGTAATTAAGTAAGTAAGTAAGTAAGTAAGTAAGTAAGTAAGTAAGTAAGTAAGTAAGTAAGTAAGTAAAGTAAAACTAATGCTCCGTTGTTTCTCTTACCATCAAATTCTCTGCTTTGACAACATACTGTAATATTTGAGGAGAAAAATTCTCTCCGGCACCGGGGATCGAACCCGGGTCCTTGGTTCTACCTACGAAGCGCTCTGACCACTGAGCTACGCCGAATTCAATCCACAGCACCGGACCGAACCTTCCTCCTTCAGTGTTTCCCTTTGTGACCTGACTCCAAGTTAGTGATATATTAACTGCGGAATCCCGGCCAAACACGGGTTCGATCTCCGGGGCCGGAGTGAATTTTTCTCCTCAAATATTAATTGTCAATATTACGGATATTATTCTGTAGGACAAATTAATAAATCTATAACATACTGTAAGTTTCTATCGCTTGGAAACACGACTGGATTTACAGGAGACTCTGACAGAAATAATCTAAAAAATATGATACCAGGAACAATTAGTCAATTTGATACTGTGCAATAGGAGCTGGGTAGCGACAGCAGAGCATACTTGCTGCAGACAGAAGAAGATACGATGCATGTGTGCAAAGACTGTGGTTTCTTACAACGAGATGTGAACTTTCTTGGTTGATGTACTTATTTGTGAAACAGCAGATGTGATTACGTGTAAAAGAATTTTGCAATTCCTGTGAGCGAAACGGAGAGAGAGATTGAATGTGGGGGTGGGAGGAGAAGTGTAACAGAAGAGTGGGACAACAAAAACAGAGCCTGACACGTTTAATCCACCGCCATTCAAATCTCCTCGCGTGACACGAGGGTGGATGGGGGTGCGTCTGATTAGCAGACAAATCCCCTGTACAGGGCTGGCAACATTCCAAACAAAACTACCCGCAAAAAAGAAACAGGATATAAAAATGACTGTTTAACAGACTGCCTGCTTTTCCTGGCGAGTAAAGAGTGCGTGTCCATCAGTTCAGGAAAAAAGCGAAACGAATGGCTCACTGTGGAGGAGGACGGTGTTAAATGAAATCACTATTAAATGGGAACATCTCAGCGTTTCCGGAATTAATGAATCTAGGAAAGAAGAGTAAACACTTTCCACTTAGATTTACTTTAGTTCCATTTTAGACTTTCTAAAACCGATTTATATCTCGCCCAATTTGCTTATATCCTCAAGTCATTCTCCCAATTTTGATACAATAGATACAAAGTTAGTCACTGTAAATATTTAAAAAAGTTTCATTTAAGTTAATAGTAATAAATTAATAATAATAATAATAATAATAATAATAATAATATTGCTTCTTGAAATGCTTACTTTAGTTGTTCTATCATAATTCAATGATGTAACCATAAAGAATTGAAATAAATAAATAAATAAATAAATAAATAAATAAATACATAAATAAATAAATAAATAAATAAATAAATAAATAAATAAATAAATAAATAAATAAATAAATAAATAAATAAATAAATAAATAAATAAATAAATAAATAAATAAATAAATAAATAAATAAATAAATAAATAAATAAATAAATAAATAAATAAATAAGTTAAATACATGTAGAGTACTCAAAACTACAAACAATGAAATTATAATACAGCTGTAAAATTATTTTTGTGTATATTCACTTCAGATATAAATATTTTGAGCTAAATTGATATGGAATTAGCAAAGGAATACATTCTATAAAATTACACATTACACTTCGAATTCCATATAAACTAGTGGCTTGTGCAGCAAATGCTGCAAACTAAGTTCATTAGACGTTCAAATAAACATTTTTCAGATTTATTTTCAGGGAAGAATACCAGACATTCTGAAAGTTATTTGCTTACATAATAATGAAAGATACTCTCTCTCGAGCCAATACTGAAGAGAACCACGCATATAAATGTCTACATCACACCGCCATTAAATATATGAAAAAGACCCAACCCCTCTTGATTGATAACTATAAAAATATTTGATTTTTAATAATATTATTATCTTACGTAAGTTTTATATCTTTCAGTAACATATACTATGTATACTATATAGCCGCCTCTCAGTAAAATAGAGAAATCAAAATCTAATTTAAGTTATTCTCTACATCTACTTGTATAACCCCAAAACGCTTCACTTTCATATCATCAATATAGCATTAATATGTATAATTAATGAAAAATAGTCACATCATGGCATTAACTACAATATTTATTTTCTAATGGTAATAATGTCCTCAAACCACCTCAAGTTTTGTAGTTTTTAATATCCAATACACAGCTGTACCCGAAAATTACACACCACAGAATCGAACCTGTAAATTACTTTTAGTAAGTTAAGTTTTTAATAACAAATTTAATTTGAGCTCTAAATATGTCAGCATTCTTGCAGATCATGGCCTTCGTATAATATTGTTCACTGTAGTGTGTGTTTTGTTTTATTCTGAAATGCCATTAGCTAGTTCTCAAAACTGACAACAGATGGATTTTGGAAAATAGGAAAATTATGTTGAAAAATTGACATTTCACTGAAAACTACCATTTTTCTGAAAAACTTTGAGTTCCAAGCTTCAAAATGAGAGGTAATTCATTAAAATCCGTTCAGCCGTTTTCCCGTAATTTCCATTACCAGTTCAAATTATATATAGCCTATAGATATACTACATATAGATGATGACGTGAATCGAAAATAGGTCGCTTTAGTGGAAAATCGCTAGTTTAGTTGAGTTCAAAACAGAAACAACGGCGAACAATAGTGACAAGAAAAAAACATGAAACAACCTGCCCGTTACAAGACACAGGCTTCGATTCCTGTTCGGTTCAAGGGCGTTCTTTGACTCTGAGGGAACTCCGTTCTTTTCCCACACCGACAATGCTCATAAACTATGTTGTTATCCACGAACTGGCATTGATTGAATCGTAAGGTTCGTCACCGTCTTGCACACAAACCTCTCTTTGCGCGCTACACGTCCAGTGCATCGCAATTCAACACTGCCAGACCATATAAACTCCCAGCTGGGGCGTTTGATAGCACTCCAGACTGTGACGCGTTCATTTGTCTCCAAGTCAGGTAACAAGTGAAGGTGACAAAGCTTCCGGCATCAGTCAGCTGTTGTATTTACACGACCATCGGGGGCCCCCATTTCTCACCAAGGATACGAAAAAAAAAATCATAGAGAGAGAAAGAAAATGTAAGCGGGAATTGTGAGCATATTCCAAGTGAAGCTTCGCTTTTTATTGTATAAATCCAGAGAAGCAACGGAGCTGTCTGCTTTTAGATTCAGTTGTCGCGCTCTCTTTCCAATCTATTATGACATTACAGCTATGTTTTCAAGATTTTAAAGACAATTTTTATATACTACTTTAAAAAATGCTCTCAAATTTTATACCATTTAGTACATTTTGTGTCCCCTTACCGTGGCGTCGCGGTCTAAGGCATTCTGCTTAGGACCCGCGTTACGGAATGCGCGCTGGTTCGAGTCCTCGTAAGGGAAGAAATTTTCTCATGAAATTTCGACCAGTGTATGAGACCGGTGCCTACCCAGCATCGTGATGCACTTGGGGAGCTACGATAGATAGTGAAAATACGGTTCCGCAAACCAGATATAACGGCTGCGGGGATCATCGTGCTAACCACACGATACCTCCATTCTGGTTGGATGATCGTCCACCTGTGCTTCGGCATGTGGACGTGAGGCCAGCAGCCGGCTGGTAGGCCTTGGTCCTTCAGGGATGTAGCGCCATGGATTTACTTTTTACATTTTGTGGGTCTTAACATTGCCATAAGTTTCAAACACATTTAAATGTATCTATTTTTAATACTTGCACAACAGGAGTTTTCAACGGCTACCGTCCTAAGAGATGAGTGAAAAGCAAGTTAAAGAAACTGAATGGAAAATTAAGGAAAAACGTCTATACAGAGCTGGCGAAAAGTTCGTATACTCTTATCATCAATATAGATTTAAAATTATTTGACTTGTCTATTACGAATCCATTTGTAGCCTACTTATATTGTAAATAGTATAAATAAGTTTGATCAATGTAAGCCTACATTCTTTATGGTAATGTAAATAGTAAAAATAGCGTATTTTAGTGTACACAGTGTAAAGGACCTATCAGATATTGATTACTTTCAAAAGCAGTTTGTCAAAAAGATTGCTTTTCGTCTCTAGAATATGATCTTCAAATGTTACTTTTGTAGAATATGACTTTTATTTTTAATATATTAATTTTTCTTCATTATGTTTAATCAATCCTTTGGTCCAAATTATCTTATTTCACACTAAATTGTAACTGTTTAATTCTTAGAACTAAATGTAACTAAATACATCTGCATTTTGCTCTTACTATAATAATAATAATAATAATAATAATAATAATAATAATAATAATAATAATAATAATACTAATTTATTATTATTATTATTCCATTGTCTTCTGTATTGATGTTATTTATATTTGCTGTATATTTTTATACTCGTTGAGTGGAAGAGAAAGTCTCGTGGCCTGAACTCTGCCAGCAAAAAATAAATAAATATAATAAGTGAATCAATAATTTAATTTATAGGAAAAGTCATCGCAATATCATTCTTTATGACTAGAATGCATTGTAAACAGTCTTCGAGATACAGTTTTGAATCATGAATAGAAAGCCAACTGCAGAACAAACAAGATGTAAGAGTTCCCTTTGACACGCTCCAAATATGACGTCACGTCAATATAGTGTATGAACAACTAAACGTATCTGCGTATGCTCTGGATTAGAACATGGTCCCTAGTTATAAGACTTTGAATACAGTACTGTACAGTGTCAATTTTTATTTTACGTTATAGCACGCTCTTACATAGGTACAGCACTTTCATCTCTTATACTGATTTATTCGTTTCTGATAGTTCTTGTTATTATTATAAGTACTAGGCACTGAATACTTATTCTGTCCATCGCGTGGAGTAGTGGTATGCATGTCGAACTGCAAAATTGGAGTCCCGGGTTCAAATCCTGGTTGAGACAAGTTTCCTGGTTGAGCAAATTTAATGTTTAACCCTGGACTCAATTCACCTTCATTTCAGTCAGACGCTAGATAATCATAGCAGTTGATAAAGCGCCACAAAATAAAAAAAACACTTATTCTTCATTGTGCACTACTGTAGAACTTTAGACTTTCGAGTCTAAACTTCACTGACATTGCAACTTGCCTTGCTGGAGCGGCAACTTCTTCTACGTGTGCGCTGTGCTGATTGCCGAATTTCCAGGCGATCCAAATTAGTCGCATTACAGATGCATGTTCTTATAACTAAATTTAGAATTAGTACCAAGCTGACGAGAAGTGATACTATAATTATTATTAATTTATTGTGTTACTAACACAATGACATGGCACTTGTAAGTTAACGACTTCAACTACTAGAATTACATTTCCTGATTTTCCATCACACTTAATTCCGTGATCTGCGTCCACTGAAACGTATTGAGCTTGCAACTTCGGTTAAGTGGACATAACATCTTCACTTTTCATTAAGATAAATTAAATTCATAATATCCTCTGATTGAGTTTCTGGCTGATATGTAGAAGTCTGATTAGTGTAATATGTTACTAGTCAGCGATGTATGAAATATATAGAAAAATGAACTGGCCACCCTACACCATTATCTCATGATTTAGTTACCTCATGATTGATGTCTTATTGGTGACACTTATGAGGTTTAAATCAGTGTTCGTACAGTTGACTAAACAACAAAAAATTTTTGACTGAAATGCAGTGTACTGACTAATACGACAAATACCTTCTCGGCAATAATTTAATGAATAGCACGTTGCGCTACGAATCTAGCGGACATGGTTTCCTGGGAGGAAAGCGAATATTTACCTTCTTTTGACAAGCACATAGCTTGTGTTCCAAGTTTTGTACTTTTCTCTGTGTCGTCTTAAACGATCACGTTACGTCATTCGGACCACATGGTCTCCGCTATTTATAAATGTGTAATATCTTGAAGAAATTACAAAATAGGTCGGAAAAGTTCCAAGAGTTGTAACTTTTTAAGCTAATTGAAGGATTCAGAACCATAGTGGACCAAGCGCCATTTACTAAAACCGTAGAAAACAAGGGTTAAAATGAAGTTATTACCATAATTTAATGGAAACATATAGCAAGTAAAATAAAGTATACACATTAAAACTAAATTATATATCAATCTTCATTAAACTATGGTATTCACTTAACTTTAACCCTTGCTTTCTCCGTTTTTAATAAATAATGCTTGGCCCATTATGGCTCTGAACCCTTCAATTGCAGTACAAAATGGTTGATCTCATTCTACAGAACAGATTTTTGTGTAATTATGTGAAACCGTAAATACTAGAGTTAAAACTTCAATGAAGCACGGTCTCTGGTTCGAGTCCCGCATCACGCCACAGATATTCCATCGTGTGTAGTTCTAGAAATGTTGGACTCGATCAAAGTTTACATGTGGCTAAGGCCGTTAGAGGGCTTGGAGTGTCACGGTTAGAAAGAATAGGGCGGTAAACACTGGAATTGAAACAGAGTTGTTTGACATGGACAGACGGACAGACATCAAGAGCGGAAGAACATGAATTACTTACTTGGCAGGAAAACGAAGGCAAGTACTTTACATATTTTATGAGTCATCGATCTGTTTTGAATCACGTGGGCTCCGCTTATAGAATCAAACTGACGACGCTGTCCTTTGAAGCCCGTGACGCACACATCATGTGAGAAAGTGTGCACAACAAACATTTGCACTGATCGGATGTACCATTAGCCATAAGCAAAGCAGTATCAAGTTTTCTGATAATTAAGCGATAACATAGCTAAAGAAGAAGAGAGTACACAGCAGGTGTTTGTGAAAGACTGAAATATGCGCTAGTATCCTATACTGTTACATACATTTTTAATTTATTATTTTATGACGATTTATCAACTGCGATGGTTATCTAGCGTTTGAATGAGATGAAGGTGATAATGTCAGTGAAATGAATCCAGGGTCCAGTGCCGAAAGTTAACATTTGCTCTTAATGGGTTGAGAGAAAAATCCAGAAAAACATCAACCAGGTAATTTGTATCAACCAGGATTTAAACCCTGCCCGGTCACTTCACGGTAAGGCATGCTAACCCTTACTCTACAGCGGTGGATTGTTACAATGTCAGGTTTATATTTAATAGGCTATAATAAGCTATTTTTATATATTAAAATTATAGGAAGTTCGTTAAATTTAATGGGTACATCTGTAGTGTCCATCATTAACTTCATTTTGCCAGTTTAGCCTTTTACTGAATTCCCAAAGAACTTTAATTTCTTGCTACAGTTTATCCAACGTAAGTTCCGCTCTTAAAGTGAACAAATATTTATTACTCCACTCATGTTTTCGACTACTCCAATCTGTTGTTATATTGCATCTTACCTATTTCAAACGTACTTTTTTCATTTATAAGCCTTTAGCTATGTACTCGATTATGGAATTCTACATCCAAATACAAATTTTTAAATTTTCCAATGTATCTGATAAACAATATTATTTTCCATCATATTCGTCACGTGCTGCTATAACAAACTTTCGTTTCTCAATAATACACATCACTTTTATGGGCAATTTCACATTATATGAGGCATTGTCCTGTATTATTTCAAAAAAGAATAAGTGTACTCTTTTATATAATTTGTGAAATAATTCGTATACCAAAGAAAACATGAAAAGTAAATAATTCTTTCCTCTTTCCGCCACGAGTATTTCGTTCATTCTTTACATGAAGGGCGGGTTTTATTTTCCATAGATTATAGTCGTCTTTTTAAAAACTGTTCTCAGGATTTCAAGGTGGAACCTCACCACTACCTGTAGATTGTACCTGTCATGGAGAACTAAAATTTATTTCAAGCCACAAATGATAACTATCGATGATGCGAACTATGATATGAAGGCGGAAAAAGTTTCCAAATAAAACTAATTAAACACTAACAAATATTAGGCTTACTGAAGCAAATTTTCAAACCCAATCAAGTTAAAAAAAGAACAGTACTCAAAGTATGCAACACCTTACTTCAAACAACTGGTCCAAAAGATGACCCTTCAGGTAGAGCCTAATTGCTCTGATGATGGAACCTATATGTAGTTCCTAAATATTGTACATACAATTTTCTAAATTTCTACTTAAAATTTCAATTAATATCACTTAAGTTATAGTATTATATTATGTAACCTAAATAAATTTTTAAAGATACGTAATTTGTAATTTCAATAAATTGAATACACCGCAATAGGTCTATTAGCCTAAATGTATTGATTTTCACCGTCATTAAAATTACATGTGTGGTATATCATCAATAATATTAATAGAAAATAATGTCTTTCCTCATTATTATTATTATTATTATTATTATTATTATTATTATTATTATTATTATTAAGGGGCCGAAACAGATCTACAGAGGCCTAATTCGTGAAGGATGATGATGATGATGATTATATTATTATTATTATTATTATTATTATTATTATTATTATTATTATTACCGTCAATATCAACATATTCATTCATAGTTACCATCACAAACAGTATCATTATTATCAATAGTCTCATGATCATTTTCGTCATCAGCACTATCATAATATTATCATCAACCACCCAACGTGAATAGAAGGTAACTGGTAAATTTCTTCCTACAGCAGTGAATACAATGAAAAACATAATACATAAAAAACGCTAATAAAAGAAACACTAAAATTTAAATAATACAATGAAAGTATGAAATGATTTGAAAGTTTTAAATTAAAGAAAACAGTTCATCCTTAATGTATTAATTTTAACTAATTGCAAGTAAACGTATTTATTAAAAAAGAAGTTCATACAAGTTTGTGTTAAAAAACTCAGCAACAGAATACAAAGGATTATTTAATAACCAATTGTAAATTCTAGTTTTGAAGCTATTGATTGGTAATTTATAGTATTGACTGGGGAGCTTATTATATAATTTCATCCCCATAATTGAAAAGTTTTTGTTGCTCTTGTGTAATCTACAATATGGAATATTAATTTGTTCACCGTTTATAATTTCATGATCATGTATATTGACCACTAATGAGTAATTGTTGATATTTTGTCGAGTGTGTAAAGTACTAGATCGTATATATACAAATTTATGATTGTTAAAATCTGTGATTGTATGAAAAGTGGCCGACAATGTTCCAGATAGTTTGATTTACATAAAATTCTAATGGCTTTCATATGGGGGATGGAGAACATAATAATAATAATAATAATAATAATAATAATAATAATAATAATAATAATAATAATAATAACAGTTTCTAAAAGTTATTACTCCTATGTAAAAATTTAAACATCCGGCTATATAAAAATTTAAACATAAGATTATTTTGCTTTAAATAAAAACATATTTAAATGTTGTTTTAAAATTGACACCAAATTTAATATTGCTTCGTTCTATATTCTACTTTATAGGGGAGACTTGGCTAATTCCGCAATATTAAGAAGTAAATCTATCATATTTTATAGAATTTATTGAAAAATATTATCAAGGTATGTAGACATGGACGAAACCTTTCATTACCAAATGAGATAAAGAGACCTATTACAATGCAAATATATTTAGTTGTACATACATTACAGTTGAAAAGAACTCGGGTAATTCCTCAACAGTGCGAATAAATCCGCAATAGGACTTGGCTAATTCCGCAGTAGTAAATAATTATGAAATACATTATGAAAGTAACATAAAAGGAACAATTTATATGTAACAATGCTCACTTTCTTCACAGCTGTGTAGCAAAACACGAAAAACAGCCAACTTTCGATGTTTCACTGTTTTGCCGACAGAGGTGTCAACCAATATTTTTTATTTTTTTCTATAGTACTGCAGAGGCCATGCCTCCTGTTGACAGCCTCTCAAAACTTACGTTCACGCTATTGTAAAGCCGCAGTAAAATCAAATATACACTACTGCGGAATTACCCGTACTGCGGAATTAGTAGAGTTTCCCCTACCTTAAGCCGAGGAGGCGCATTAAATTAATGTGAGGAAAAGGGGGCCTTTATCATGGAAAAAAAGTTGAGAACTCTAGTCTATGTTATGGAATCGTGAAGTGAGGTACTGTGTACGAAATTTTACTAGAAGGCCTAAATCAGACATGCATCCACGTAGTTATTGTTACAACTCACGTCGCTATTGTTACTTCTGCCGTCTGACAAATAATTTTAAGCACTCTGAGCTTTATGCCAACTTCAAAGATGAGAAGGCGGTGCTGCCCTTTAACCAGCCCAGCCCCGTGTTTCCCCTCTTTTATTTGCGCCAACTTCCGTCTCTATTTTCCGAATTAGCCGAGTCGCTAGAGCATCTGGCATGATTTCCACGACTGCAGAAGACTTGAGTTTTTGTTTTTGTAGTTTACAAATGAAACTAGGTCCCATTCGTCCTCATTTCAGCCGATAGACGAGGACAAGAGAATCTGGAGCGTGATGTTGTTCATTTATACAATTCCCGCGTCGAGTTCTGCTTTCCTACCTCCCACACATCTTCATAACTTGCGCACAGGGAAATATAGTCCACCTTTTTATTGGTCTGCACTTTATTTTTCTTGTTTAATGATAGTTTGAGTAAAAAACTGCGCCGTTTTGCGTTCCTTATGCTTCTGTGATATTAAATATTAATCAAATGTTTACATCAACAGTCGGGAATGTTGAATTTTTATTTTTCCATTCCAAAAATTATAATTTTCATTAAAAAAGTTTAATTTACATTACTAATCCATTTTAAGTGATTATACCTATATTAGGTAAGTCCGAATACAATACAATTTATCGGTTTATTGTGTCTTTCTCTCGTATTTTGCACTTTTCCCCTGCTTTCCCCATGCATCAATACTGTCTCACGAGGAATAGAAACACGCGGATGTCTTTCCGCAAAGCAGGAAATTTAGTGTGAATTGGAATAGTTGGCAGTTTGGAAGTAAACTACGAAAGGACAAAGTATATGATTATGTCTCGTGACCAGAATATTGTACGAAATGAAACTAAAAAAATTGGAAATTTATCCTTCGAAGAGGTGGAAAAATTCAAATATCTTGGAGCAACAGTAACAAATATAAATGACACTCGGGAGGAAATTAAACGCAGAATAAATATGGGAAATGCCTGTTATTATACGGTTGAGAAGATTTTGTCATCTAGTCTGCTGTCAAAAAATCTGAAAGTTAGAATTTATAAAACAGTTTTACCGGTTGTTCTATATGGTTGTGAAGCTTGGACTCTCACTTTGAGAGAGGAACATAGGTTAAGGGTGTTTGAGAATAAGGTGCTTAGGAAAATATTTGGGGCTAAGAGGGATGAAGTTACAGGAGAATGAAGAAAGTTACACAACGCAGAACTGCACGCACTGTATTCTTCTCCTGACATAATTAGGAGCATTAAATCTAGACGTTTGAGATGGGCAGGACATGTAGCACATATGGATGAATTCAGAAATTCATATAGAGTGTTAGTTTGGAGACCGGAGGGAAACAGACCTTTGGGGAGCCGAGATGTAGATGAGAGGATAATATTAAAATGGATTTGAGGGAGATGGGATATGATGATAGAGACTTGATTAATCTTGCACAGGATAGGGTCCGATGGCGGGCTTATGTGAGGGCGGCAATGAACCTTCGGTTCCTTAAAAGCCATTGTAAGTAAGTAAGGAATAGTTGGCTAATATTTTCGTCTAGATCTCCTTCAATTAAAGGCACGTTAACCAGGTTTAACTTGTTTTCCGAATGAGGCCATAATCGGTATCTTTGTCAGCTTAAAAATCAATTGCGAGATTTGAACTCGCGAGCTACGGACACAGTGACAAGTATGGTAGCTGTTAGTTCAGTGGCATCGACCGGTTATACAGAGTGGAAGTACTATAACTCTGCAGATTTTAACATTTGAGAAGTTCAGAGCAGAAGTGGTGTAAGTAAAAAATTGGATAATGAGGTTTAAAGTAAAAACTCTGTAAAATACAGTGTAAAGTAGCCATTAATATGTCCTTCGTGCTATCCACTGACTACTAATAGTTTAAATAAATTAAATATTAATTGCTAATTTGCGCTGTATTTTACAGAATGTTTACTTTAACACTTATTACCCATTTTTGACTTACACCACTTCTGCTCTCAACGGCTCATTTTCTTCCTTGGATAGACTACAACAAAAATTCGAATGACATATCAGTCACAAATGAATACTTTTCTCAGAAAAAAATATTCCCCTAAATGTTAATATTGCGTTATGCGATAAGTTCTGTCCGTACGATTCTGATTTTTACTTTTGTCATTACAGAAACTATTAATGGTATGATTTATCTCTTTTCGATCTTTTTTTTTTCTATAAGTTGGATGGTTTTCTTGCAAATTAAATAAAAAGATTTGAAAGGCATGTTGGTCCGACAAGTTAATAAATTTAAAGAAATAAATATCAAAAGTCCTTCAATAACTGTCTATTCAAAATACAAAATATTACATAGGTTACACGAACGTATCTTTGACTAGCGCTTTCGCTATTATAATAGCATCTTCAGGTCAGACTTGCGTGATGTTAAGCTTTTCATATAAAGACATAGATGGACAAGTAACATCGAAATGTGTCAATGTACATGACGTGAGAATATAAAAGTACAATGATAAGAAAAACAAGTAAAATTTGACTTATGAACAGTCGAATATATATATATATATATGACAGTTACACCTTCATGAGGTCTCAAAAATTAATACATAAAAGCATTTGGAGTTAAAGCCTGCAGAAACATGTATGCAGCTTATAGATCAAAATTTGTTTAAAAATTGAAGTCTGCAAAACATATATGCAGCTTAAAATTGAGACACAGACAGTTAAAAGAATAACAAATTAAAATATTGTTTTGCATCAGTCATCACGACGTGGCAACACATTGTAAAATCTGCAAAAATCAATAATAAGTTTTAGTGAAGGGACCTGTATAGAAAACAGAAAGAAAAATGAAGTGACGATGAACCACTTAATTTGTTATTCTTTTAACTGTCTGTGTCTCAATTTTAAGCTGCATATATGTTTTGCAGACTTCAATTTTTAAACAAATTTTGATCTATAAGCTGCATACATGTTTCTGCAGGCTTTAACTCCAAATACTTTTATGTATTAATTTTTGAGACCTCATGAAGGTGTAACTGTCATATATATATATATATATATTCGACTGTTCATAAGTCAAATTTTACTTGTTTTTCTTATCATTGTACTTTTATATTCTCACGTCATGTACCTTGACATATTTCGATGTTACTTGTCCATCTACGTCTTTATATGAAAAGCTTAACATCACGCAAGTCTGACCTGAAGATGCTATTATAATAGCGAAAGCGCTAGTCAAAGATACGTTCATGTAACCTATTTAATATTTTGTATTTTGAATAGACAGTTATTGAAGGACTTTTGATATTTATTTCTTTAAATAAAAAGAGATAACACGCATTGTTATTTCCTGCCATTAGGAAGTTTGGCAACAGTACTGGAATGACTAAGGTCGGAATGCTCCTATTCAGACCTAGTTCGTGTGTGTATTCGTAGGTGAGTCAGAGATGCGCTGTTGCCAAACTACGCAGACTTTCAGCCTAGCTTTCTACTTAACCATGCACTTAATTAGAAAAAGCGCATAATACGTTTTTTATTATTTTAATCTATTCTATTGCTTCCTTCAATCTACAGAATAAATATTCCACTTCCACCTTGCATAACAGCCTACTATACAAGTCAGGCCACCATGATTGCGCCACTTGTAATTGCGCCAAATGGGTTGCTGTATATCCATATTGCGTTTTCGCCAGTAACTCAAACGTAATATGCAACTTTTTTGTTCATAGGTTGGTACAAAAATTATTTAAGATGTTACGATATAATTTTCTGTCCCACTTACAGACTACGAACTGATACGCGAATATGCGAGTGGTGTGGTTAAAAATTGTGCTTGTAAAAGTAAGTAGTACATTGTCGTAACATACGTAGTAAAAATTGAAATGATTGATATGATTAAAATTTGTGCTTTCATATTTTAGGTCCGTTCAAATGTGAGATGTACTTTACGAAAGCAGTAAGAGATATTTGGCCTTCTCTGTATTTCTTTATGCAATTTTCTATCTTCGTTACTTATTTTTCTACTTTCCTTCTTTTATTGGCCTGCAGGTGCATGCCATTAATTTTCAAATAAGTTTCCATTTGAATGTTTTTAAGAACTGAAATGATTTTGAAAATGTCAAGATGTGAGCTGTAAAATAAAGCGTTGAATTTACTATGAAATGCCTCACATGCGTTCGTAGTGTGAGTAGCTTCAGACGAGAGCTCGGCCCAAAAGTCCTGTCCTCTATTGCTGCACCTTTGGACTACCTCCATGACAACCTTCACTAGTCACTAGTCTCCCTCACAATGTTTATATCCTCTCACTTAATGCGGCTACTACTAAAATAAAACACGCCACAGAGGTATCGTGCACTAATAGATTTCGTGCGCTACCATCTTAAGAAAAATGAAAATTCTTACCCAAAATTGTCGTTGGCGCAAACTCATTACCCTTAAATATGACCGAACTTTTCAACTGCAAATAAACAATAAATCTGGCGCAAACGTATTGCACCCGACAAGTAATGCAGCAAATTTCATTACATAATTTTCATATTAGAAAGTGACTTTGGTTGAAGGAGGAGAAATACTAACATCATCTTACGAGACCTCTCTTCGTGAACATTCCACTCTCTTCAGAGCAGGAATTTTCAGAATCTTTTTATCTCTTACTCAGATGGATATAATTCGAATGGAAATATAAATGCGGGGTAATTTCTTTTCTTTGTTAGCTGACAATTTTGATCCCACAATCTCTCTTTCGGAAATCAAACCCCGACTCTGCAGACTCTGAGTCCTTGCTTCAAATTCTCCCGTCTCAGCAGTCTTGGACATAAAAACCGAGAGATATTTTATATAAATGGATAAAATTAAAATCCGCGGCGGGACTGGAACAATGGCGTTGGACGGCCGCCAATCCCTGCCGCGCGATATATATTTTTCTTGCCATTGTGTTGTTAGCAACAAGTAGGACCTCTTCCGTCGCTCGCCCACCAGTTGCTATGCTGGGTCGCAGCCTGTTGCGTTCCTGCAAGAAAATTCTTGCGGGCCGCTCGACGCGGGGGTACTCGCACCGTGCCTTTCAACATGGTGCACGTACCCGGAAAATAACGCTAATGGTTTTAGCAGTAGGTGGCTGAGGTTCGATGCTGTATAGGGAAATATTCCTAGTTTGGATACTTTCAGCGAATCGAGTAGCACATTGTGTCTGATGTTTCGCAATAAGTGAAAAACCTCTACTATTAAATAGAAATGAAAATGAAAATGATGAGATAGGCTTGAAGTAAAATAGTCAGTACTGTAAAACAAAGAAATAAAGCAACCGAGTAGCTGTTATTAGAAAAGGGATTCCAAACTGTGTAACATTCAGATTCCTTGAACAAGTGGTCTGAGAAACCATTTCAGAGTAGGGGAGAAGTGGGTACAGTAAGACAGGGAGAATAGTGAGACATTTTTTATTAGATAGTAAATTTTGATGTTGAGATGTTGGTAACAGTGGAGTTGTATGTTGCATGAGTAAAGTAACAGTATTTTCATACTCGATTTGATTCTAATTATAAAGGTGAGTGATGAAAAAATAATTCCTAATTTTTCACTCTAGAAGTAAAATTTTGGCATGTGTTTAATGAACGTTATATTGGATATACAAATGAGATATAAATATGAATGTTTTGTTACCTAATACTATGGTATTTGAGATTATGTTTGGCAAAGTTTCGTCTTTCTTGTTTTAATTTTGAAGTGATGGCGTCATTTTTAAATGAACTATGCGTAAAGGGAACAGTGAGACATGCCATTGGAGGGTACACTGAGACGTCTCACTGTTCCCATGTACCAATGATTTGCAAAAACAAACTGTAATTATATAACATTTACCAGTAACGAACATTAAAAATGAACATACTAGTAACCAATTTAGGAACTGTAGCTTAAAATAATGGATACATTACATTTTAATGGTTTCATAAATAAAAAATTATTCACAAAATTTAAGAAAACGTTAAAAAATAATAAAGAATTACATTAAATTGTTATAATTATAAGCTTTGTTGTCACCAAAAATTCATTTCATTTTTTCACAAAAGTTTGAAATGTCATGGAAAATTCACTTTTCCAAATGTTCCACATGTTTCAACGGTTTCGAAGTCAGACATCAAAATGATTCTAAATAAGCCTACAGAACATGTCAAGATAAAGAGACAGCAAGCTTTTGTTTTCTTTTGAAATAAATGTAAATCATTTCAATGTCCGTTAATAGACACTATGGTGTCTCACTGTACCTTCCTGAATGTGAACAGTGAGACATTTGCATTTTTTGACAAGCACGTATTGTATATTATGTCCTTCATCTATTAACATTTTTGTTTATGTATTATTATACTCCATGTTGTAGTGTCTAGTTCTATTGCACTTGATTTTAAAAATACTTCAATTATCACTTGCATACATATGTCTTAATATTTTGTGTCTCACTGTACCCACCACTCCCCTACATGACGATCACAAAGACTGTCTATTGCAGGGGCTCTTAGTCTATGGGTCGTCTTGGCTTTCGGAATGGGTAGCTATAGCTTCACGAAAAGAAGTAAAATAACATAATGATCATTGAAGTACTTCATTGAAAACTGAAAACCTCTCCCTAAAAAGGATGTAACAACAAATTATTACTATCTCTTGAATCCTAGCAAACGAAGTTGATAGCACAAAAAATTGACAATATAGTATCTTACCAATAAGAAGATATCGATATAGCCTAGTAATTGATACAGTATCGTTAATTCTCATGGATTATAATAAACTCTTCTAAGTAGCTTGTGTATAGGAATGGACTCGTTCACATTGTTCTGTTTATCTGACATAACGTAAAAATTTCCATGGCAACCAATGTCATTTCTGTTCCACCAAGTTCTTTAACTTTTTTTTTATTAATTTAGGTCGAATATTGACGTTACACGTAAAAGAATAGCATAAACATAATAACAAACTTACAAGGAAAAGAATTTAGCGACCGTCACCAAAAAGTTAGGGAGAAACATTTTAACAAGATAGAGAAAATTCAGTTCATAATTATTTTAAACAATTTTAAAACTCGTAATTTTATTATCTATATTTTATAATGTTGTAGCTCATAAATTTAATTTAAAATTAAAAGAAATGCAATGATGATGTTTGTCTTGGTAATGACCATGCTTCGAGACTTTGGACCCGATACAATAAGTTTACTGTGCTTGTACTATAGGTTGTTGATTCGCTGCAGGTAGTGTTGAGGTAACAACGTTGCTATTTAGAATAGAGTACGGCAGTATGGGGAAACGCACACATATGGACGTTCTGAAAGTAAATATACATTACACAATGACAATGTCAAAAGAATGTGAAAAGTATTTATTCTCCTGCCTTTATAAGCATTTCTGTTTAATTATACACAGTGTTAATGGTGGAAATAAACATGTAGCAATTTTAATTTCTCCATTTATCCTATTGGTCGTCTAGGAAGTGCAGTTACGGTACCGAATTGCAATGTACTACAAGATACATTTTCAGTGTCTCAAACGTAAATCTTTTTCAGTTGTCTACCAAACACAGTGAAAAGATGCACTCTACGTCGCATGACTTTATAGGAGCAAAACGAAAAAACCTAACATCATTGCAGTCTCTAAGAGACAGTCCTTTATTCTCGGGTGACTCTATGTACAATAATTTGCTGTTTATATTACACAATGCTCCATATCCGTTATTTTTACATGAAATTGATTTCCACTTCTGTTTTACACATTCAGTAACCGGTGTACTGTACTTGGTGTCTAATTCTCTGTGTCATTTCCTCAACTAATTTGAGGGCTTCCAGCATCTCTTGCTCTGATTTTTCTAATTGTGTAATAGTTTCAAACACAGTTTGAAAATAGGTTTGTATGAAAACCAAATTACACTAGCCTGCGAATTTCAACTTTGTGTTTGTTGCCTAAACTAAGTAATGTGATTTTATATAATGCCGATGTGCTGAATCCGAATTTTCAATCCGTTTGCTTCTATCACGTCAGGTTTGTTTGCAAAATCACTTTAAATTTTATATTTCTATCATAAACTTCGAATATTAAGAAAAATGTATTTTATAATTAGTCTTCGTGAATTTCATCACAAACTTTTTCATTTCACTTTTTTATTTCAAATTCAAAAACAATATTTAAAAGACACAACTTGCTGAAATTATGTGTATGGATGTTCATACATGTCACTAGAGTGTTTTTGCTTTGTTTTGTCTTGTTTACGTCACTATTGGATGTATAAATTAGCACAATGTATCACACAAACAATTACACCACTTGCTTCTTAGTTGAGAGAGTCCTCCTGTTCCTCTTCAGATATTTCGCACATTAACATCCAACAATAATCACTAAGCATACTGATGCTCCCGCGTCCCTGGTACCTTCTTTCGAACTCCTGCAGATCCTTGTGAAATCGTTCATCTTACTCTTAGCTGAAAAATCCTAGATTTTCGGCGAAATAATCTAGCTGAGAAAACAGAAAATGTTGATACTCATGTTACAACCAAATTCCTTGTATACTTCAAGCATGTTAGCCACAATATTTCGGTAATTAGGATCCTTGTTGCCAAGAAATTTTAAAACAACTTCACAAAACAACATCCATGCTGATTTCTCCTTTTCATCCATACTGTTTTTAAATGCTGCACCAGACATGTTTTCCTATGTCAGGACCATTAACTATATCTCCGTTCAATTTGCTTCAGATAGTAGTGGAAATTTCTCACATATGTACTTAAAACAGCCTCCTTCCTTATTTAAAGCTTTTACAAGCTGTTTCATTAAGCTAAGCTTGATGTGGAGAGATGGCAGCACAACTTTAGAAGAACTCACAAGGCTTTGGCGCACAACATTCCATATTTTGTCGAGGTGGCCAGTCTTTCATAGCCCAGTGACCAACTTGTGCCCTATTATCCCACAGGCAAAGAATGCATGGAAATTTGGTAAAACCAGATTGTTGACCCAGCAACATAGTAAGAAATTTGAAATCACAAACTTGCCAGTTGTGTTCCTATAGTCTAGTCGCAATAACAGCAGTTGCAAATTTGTGTATGATTTTTTGAAGATCACTGAATAGGCAACGGGCACTGAACCAAAAATGTTTCCGTTATGAAGGAGGAAATCCTTTAAACTTCGCTTGGAAGCATCAATTAACAGTCTCCATTCACTTAGGTCATAATTTGGAAGTCCAAGTTTTAGCATAAATTCTTTCACATTACTGCAATATACAAGATTATCATCTTCGGAGAAAAAGTCTTTTAAACCTATTTCACGTTGTCAGTACCAATAAAATGATGTTTGTTTAATGTTTTCTGTTGGCACAGGGATTGGTACATTAGGCACAGGTAAAATGGCTGACCGAACAACTGAATACGCGATTTGATTTTTATGTTTAGAATCGTACCCCTTCACATCACACGAACTACTGCTACCGTCGCGCGGGGTGACTTCGTGCCAGGAGGGTGACTTTGTGCCACTCGCGAATTTCATAAAAAAACGTAAGGAAGTAGACTTTAAAACCGTCACAAGGTTTTTAAAACCTTGTCACGGTCTTCAAGAATACTTCCATATGATTTTCGCGAATGGCACAAAGTCACCCTCATGGCACAAAGTCACCCCTCGCGACGGTACTTCTTAGCAATCATTACTATGGTTCGACTGCTCTCTCCAAACCATAGGTACTCCAAAAGATTGCAACGGTCTTCTCCAATTGATCAAATGACGAAGTTCTTCAGTGCATACTCTACATACTTTGTGTGGTGCCCAAGCTTTACTTTGGTCTCCAAGTTTGATTCCAAAATAGGCATGGTATGACTTTTTCACAAAATCTGTAATATTACACCTCTGCTTAGGCAATGTGTATATCCTACATAAGTTATATAACAAAAGTGGTCTGGATTATTTAGACATCCTCGATGCAACATGGTAAATACTTTCTTACTGAACTAAAAACTTTCAACATTCTACTCCACAATAAAGCTTCAAACTGATTTCGTTTCGTCTCCAGATGAAACGCAGACTAATGAAATGTGAGAGAAACTAGACGAGTTAAGTTCAGTCTCTCACCAAAGAGTGTCTGACATTTCCATCTTTCACAAATAAAAATAATGACAAGGCTGCACGTTATTTCGCCCTAAATTCCTTATGTGCTTGCACCCCCTATCTGCTAAGAAACATCCAGTGTCCTTGGTTTTCAATATAAACACCTTAAAATATGTTGAATACGTTTGGTTTTCATATCCCAACATACTAAACCTACTTATGTTAAAGTATTACAGTTTAATTACGCTATAAATTGTCGTAATATATTATAAGAAAATTAAAATAACAAAAAATGGTACGTGATAGGAACTTTCTGGCTTTGAATTTGATTTCAGCATGCTAAAAATATCCTAAAAACATTAAAACTTTGGAGGCAGGAATTTCATCGCAGACTAGTGTTATTCATCAAAACCTTCAAATCCAGAGCGTTTTCCTTTGCGTGTTTGTTGGCATTCATTCTACAGTACCCCACCACTGTACGCTTTACCACTATACTCAGTACGCCTTATGCGGATTTCCCACTGAACTGGTCTATTGGGTCCGAAGTCTCGAAGCGTAGTAATGACGCTAGTGATGATATGTTATGTTTTATTTAACGACGCTCGCAACTGCCGAGGTTATATCAGCCTCGCCGGTGTGCCGGAATTTTGTCCTGCAGGAGGTCTTTTACATGCCAGTAAATCTACTGACATGAGCCTGTCGCATTTAAGCACAATTAAATGCCATCGACCTGGCTCGGGATCGAACGCGCAACCTCGGGCATAGAAGGCCAGCGCTATACCAACTTCGCCAACCAGGCTGACGGTAGTGATGATAACAAGAACGATGGTAATACTGATTTTCATACATACAGTAGTTTGCATTTACAAAGCGTAGGTTGTTTTAAAAGTCGTCTCCCCCCAACATTCTTTTTCTGTTCACTAAGATACCTATTTACCTCTTCCTATGTAAAATTATATATTTGAAATGGGGATTCGATGTGACTCTATTACTAATGGATTTTCATTCCACTCTTAATAATTATTGTATTCTGTAATTATGTCTATAATGCTTGCAATATTAACTAACTTTGCATTACCAGAGCCGGATTTAGATATAGTGCTGCCCCTAGGCAGTGCTAAAATTTGCCTGCCTCCAAATCCCAAAAACAATATTTAAGCAGCTATTATACAGGTCATGTTTAGCTTAAATTAGTTTCAAATGAAATGTTACAATTCAGATTACTAGAATCAAAATACATGTATCTTACTTGTGAATTATAAAGATTTCATTCCCACTTTTTTCACAGACAAAACATTGATGATGTCATCAAAGTCGATCTGACGAAGCACATCAAAGAAACATATTCAAACTTATTCACTGTTGAAACAAAATTGATTTGTGAAAGGCAGGCTGTGGTTTATATTTAAGCATTGGTTTTGATGGTGGTATAATTATTACGAGTATTTCATACTTGGGATAGGAAGTGTAAAGTAAATTGAAAAATAAACTCCAACTCTTTGCGGAATAAACCTTTCACATCGAATTATGTAGTGCACATGCTGGAATGTGATTAAATAGTATTGTTGACGATATACATTGGGTCCGCCGAGTTAGCTCTGTGGTAGCGCGTCTGCCTACAGACTAGCCGGCCCGAGTTCGATTCCCAGCGGGGTCAGAAATGTTCATGCCTAGGTTAAACCTCAAATCTCTCCGCAGTGCATATGAAGAGATGGTATATGTCACTACTGATAGTGGTTCGTTTGTCGGATGTGCACGTTAAGCCTGGCGGCTTCCTTGGTGCTATTCGACAGGAGTAGGCTACGTGCCGGCACCAGGTTTCCCCTTCTCTCTTCTCCACTTTCATCATCATCCTCACCCATTTCCTACAATACACTTACACGAACACTTTCACATATACTCTCCTAAAACAAGACATAACTCTTCACAGAAACACATCATGCCCGAAATGAAGTGCAACTTGAAAATGGATCACAGTCCTGCCATCTATCAGGAGTATGTGGAACCCGAATCACATTAAGTGAAGTGGGTAGGCATTAGAGACACAGACACAGAAACACACACACGATATACATTGGAAATGTAAGTGAGAGTTGTGGTTATTATTCATAGCGATAAATAATAAACACACATCCAATTCTACAAGTTCTACTCTTTCAGGGGCGAGCTAAAGTTTTTCTGTTTATATTATATTTTATGTTACAATTATTAGCTAAATAAATAAATAAATAAATAAATAAATAAATAAATAAATAAATAAATAAATAAATAAATAAATAAATAAATAAATAAATAAATAAATAAGTAAATTTTATTTTCAAAATGCACTTAAATTAAACTCTTTGTATAAACGAAAATGTTTATACAAGCAGTTAAATAGTAGTCCTATAATAACGTGATACCGACATTACAATATAATTATGCAGCTGCACACTTTCCTTTTACTCTCGCCGCGACCGCAACAATGCGATACCAAAATAATATCCAACTTCCACAAGATGTTCAAGAACAAACTTTAGAAAAGATTTACCAACAAGTGTTTTAAAAACAATTTTCTATAAAATATATATAAAATGAAAACGGAAAAAAAGGAAAGAAAAAAAGGAAGAGAGTGAGAGAGATAGAGAAAATGCTGCCCCCTATAAATTGCCGTCCTAGACAACTGCTTAGGTTGCCTAAACCTAAATCCGGCACTGTGCATTGCTTCATGTTTTGGTGGTAAAGTGAAATGTAACCAGGCAATGCTCGAAGTAATTTCATTTCAGTGGCATCTATTATTTTATTGTAAACACTCTTTTTAGTTACAGTCTAAATATGTATGTCATACATCAGCATCGAAGCATCACATTTTAATATTGTATCTCTTTGTGTTATTAGCAGTAGGGTTAATTTAATTGCCTGTACGTAGAGTTTAATTGTTAATATCATTAACCTTCGTGTATGAAATAACAGAGCCACGGCGAGTGAAACTAGAAACCTGCTTTATTATTGTTATTATGCAATTATTTGCGTTCTGGAATAACAGTGAGTATACTAATAATTACAAGAGGTAAGGTTAATAATAATAATAATAATAATAATAATAATAATAATAATAATAATAATAATAAACCCTTAATATTAAAACAATATAGGCTCCGTCAAAACAACTGTGGATTAAAAATCAAACTTAGATTTGAAACATTTATTTAAAGAATAAAATTGTCTGGCAAGTAACCATTGTTTAGTTTTCCGCTTGAATGCTGGAATAGTCAAATATCTGATATTTAGAGGCGGCATATTAAAAATCTTTAAACCGGTATATACATAACTATTCTGAGTGGCAGTCAATTTATGCAAAGGTACGTTAGGGTATTCCACGTTTCGTAATTACGTATTTCATTTCTAAGTGAATAACATTCCTCATTGTTCTTAATATATATTAAAACTTCATAAATAAGCTCAAAACTGTGATAATCTTTTGTTGAATAAAGAGAGGTCTATACTTTATTAATATACTCAAAGCTTTCTTCTGTTTACCGAGCATTATGATGAATTTAAGGAACAACGATAGGTAGCGAAATTCGTTTTCGTAAGCCAGCTATAACTGTTGGGTGGAGAGGTCAATGTGCCGAACACACGCCATCTCCGTACTGATTGAATGATCGTTCACCTCTGCTGAGGCACGTGGACTTGAGACCAACAATCGGCTGGTTGACCTTAGCCCCTCATGGGCTGTCACGCTACAGATTACTGTTTGCCATTATTATAAAGCTGCCAGGAAGTCAAAAGGAGGATAGCAATGGCAAAGGAAGGAGCATCTTCTGCTGACCTCTGGAGAAAGAACTAGTGAAGTGCTTTGTGTGGAGTGTGGAAATGTATGGAGCAGAAACATGGACATTATGACGAAGTGAAGAGAAGCGAATAGAAGCATTTCAAATGTGGATATGGAGAAGAATGGAGCGTGTAAAATGGATAGACAAAATAAGAAACGAAGTTGTGTTCGAAAGAGTGGGTGAAGAGGCAATGATGCTGAAACTGATCAGAAAGAGGAAAAATAATTGGTTGGTTCACTGGCTGAGAAGAACCTGTCTATTGAAGGATGCACTAGGAGGAATGGTGAACGGGAGAAGTGTTCGAGACAGAAGAAGATATCAGATGATAGACGACATTATGGACCATATGCGGAGATTAAGAGGAAGGAAGAAATTAGGAGAGAATTTGGAGAATGTTGGGTTTGCAGCTAAAGTCCTGCCCTTGGGCAAAACACTGTGTATATAATGTATTTATTATTATAACATATTTGTATAAAGCAAGAGCAAACGTTTTAAGATAAAATGGCAAAGACATCATTAAAAGAGTAGGAAAAATAATGGAAGTACGGTAATTAAGAAGACTGGGAATGAAAATGAGAGTCATATTGATCTTTCAGGATCATACCGGCATGATATATCTGTAATTTTTGCTTCGTTATATAAAATACTTACTAATACTACTACTGAAGGCAATAATTTGGACATTTTGTTTTAAAATTAATCCTTGTACAAACACTCGTGATGCCAAACTTCGACTACTGTGATATTATATTAAGTAACCTAAATGAAAAATTTGAGTAGCAGGCTACAACGTGTGCATAATGCGTGCGTCCGTTATATTTGCAATATTCGTAAGTATGATCATGTTTCCCCGCTTTTCCAAACTCTGTCTTGGCTAAGGCTAAGCGATCGACGAGCCCTGCATTCTCTTATTCTCTTATAACCTTATTAGCATTTCACTCCAATCATACTGATTTAAACTATCACTGACTACATTGTTACTTCTTTCTTTTAGACATCATCCTGATTGTGCTGTATTTTCAAAATTGTCTCATATTAATCTCTTTCTATTATCTAATATTATTTGAAGTATATTAACATTCTATGTATTTTAGCTTAATTCTGCTACACAGTTTATTTCAGTGTCTAATTAATAGTTCATAGTATTTTGTTGTTTAATTCGTAAATAACTCTTGTATACATGTAACTCTCATCTAAATCAAATTGTTGAATTCTTTGTAAGTTCATGCATATGTATATACTCTTTTTGCTGGTTGAGTGGAAGAGAAGGCCTTACGGCCTTAACTCTGCCAGCTAAAATAAATCATTATTATTATTATTATTATTATTATTATTATTATTACTATTATTTCAAATTCTGCGCACCGCTACACCAAACTATTTGGCTCCTCGTTTTCTAAAATGTATCCGCATATCATCAGCTAAATACCAGGTTTAATCATAACAATTTACTCATTATACCTTACTACAAGACATCTTTATATTCTTCATCCTATACAGTTTCAGTTGCTAGAAATTGGAACTCGCTTCCGAGTGATGTAAGGAGTTGTTGGACAAATTACATAAATTCTTGCTTAACAAATTAATTACTGATTAATATTTGTTACTTATAACGAAACTAACATGTTTATTCTTATTATTACCAATAATTTCTCTAAATAGAATACAAAACTCTAATGGCAAAATGTCATTACATAATGTTCTCATTATATCAATATATTTTAGATTTACATTTTGCTCCACATAACACAGTTTTAGTAAACTTCTATTAAATTAATTCTCACCATTTTAACCAACTAGCTATCTCAATTTATTTATAATTCTTTACATATTGCATATACACTGAAATGAATTACATTAGCTCATAAATTAAGTTATTACTTTTCTTAAAGGTTTCATCTCAATTTAAATAAACATGTACTAGTCGTTAAAACTTAACTGAGGAATATTTCTGGAGAATCTTTTAAGTATACTGTAAATATTCATAATTTAAATATTTATGTCACTACTGTACATAGGTTAAGGGTGTTTGAGAAGAAGGTGCTTAGGAAAATATTTGGAGCTAAGAGGGATGAAGTTACAGAAGAATGCAGAAAGTTACACAACGCAGAGCTGCACGCATTTTATTCTTCACCTGACATAATTAGGAACATTAAATCCAGACGTTTGAAATGAGCAGGGCATGTAGCACGTGTGGGCGAATCCAGAAATGCATATAGAGTGTTAGTTGGGAGGCCAGAGGGAAAAAGACCTTTGGGGAGGCCGAGACGTAGATGGGAGGATAATATTAAAATGGGTTTGAGGGAGGTGGGATATGATAGAGTCTGTATTGGTCTTGCTCAGGATTGGGACCAATGGCGGGCTTATGTGAGGGCGGCAATGAACCTCTGGGTTCCTTAAAAGCCAGTAAGTAAGTAAGTAAGTAAGTAAGTAAGTAAGTAAGTAAGTAAGTAAGTAAGTAAGTAAGTAAGTAAGGAAGTAAGTAAGTAAGTATGTATGTCACTATTGTATTGATTAAGGCTGATTGAGTGGAAAGGAAGGCCTTATGGCCTTAACTCTGCCAGCGAAAATAATACATTCTCTTCTATTCTACAATAGTCAACATGATCTACAAAAACGAAACCAGAAACTACTGTGTACAGAAATCAACGAAGAAAATAAGCAGATTTGGAAGTTCAACGGAATAATATCATTACTTATTTCGGCACTAAATTCAAAATACTTGTTTCCATTTTATTATAAGTCTACACTGCTTAGTAAATCACATTGCATGAAGGTTTCTATAAAATTACCATTTACTGAAGTCTGTTAGGGTGCTATTCATAGACATTTCGCTAGCCCGCGCTACGAGCGTGCTAATCTAGCCCCGGCTATCGACTGATTATTTGTACAGGATTTATATCATATCATATCATATCATATCATATCATATCATATCATATATCACATCGCTAACACTGGTTTATGAATACGAAAAACGTTACTTCGCTGATCATCCACCGGAAGCCCGCACTAAGAATGTCTATGAATATGGCCCTAAGTGATACAGTACGAATGACAGCAAATCATATTGCAAGGGCGATGTCCATCTGCTTCGTCGTCTGCAGTCTCCAGGCGTCCGCGAACTGCGGAACTCCTGATCCTGCGGTCAGAATGAGACAAGTGTCACACACGTCTGTCCCTCGTCGTGAACTGAACCTGAGACACATTTCCGCCTCGCATATGCATGCTACATGCCCACAAGTTGCGGTCAACAGCTCGCCGTGGAGCGTGCCACCTGTTACCAAGACACGCCCAACACAAGATGGCGGCGTCAAAGCGTTCGATCGACGTGTTCCCTTTGTTCTGCGAGCAGACAGGAGAGTTGCCGGCTTTCAGGGGCCACTCCGTTCTCCGCTTCTGCCTAATCAACGTCTTACTTGATTATTGTAAGAGATGTATTGAAAATAATGAGGTGTAACAAAAATGAATAACTCCGAAGAAAGTGATTTTCGAGACTATTTAATTAATTTTATATATAATTCTTATTTTATATTTCTGATATGTACTAGAGTTAAATGAGGAGCATAGTATCAAAGTTAGTTGACTCCATTTTTTTCGTTTTCGAGATATTGATTGTTTCTCATAGAATTTTGTGTGCTGAATGCGATTATGGAACTGTTTAGGTTCAAAAACGGACAGAACAGAGCGAAAATAGCACTTAATTGTGCGCTTTAGAATCAAAATGTAGATAACTCCACTGTGGCTTGGTTTCAAATTAGGACAATTTCTTCAGTAGCCAATGAGAAGCCCACATTCGTACCACCTTTTCCCATCATGCATCGCGAATCCAACATGGCTGATTGTTTATATAATCGGTTTGTGGATGAATAAGTACTGTTTTACGTAAATTTGCTTTGAAACCGAGTTAGAAGAGACTTAGATTCAAAAGTAGACAATTTCACTTTAAATATGGCTTCGTTTGGTTTCAAAAACCGACAACTCCATGACTTAGTTTCAGAGATGGACAACTCCACTTTTTAAACTTAAATTTCGACCTGAATATTAATTTTAATCACATTTTGAGACTGAAAAATATTTCTATGACCCATGAGAATGTTTAAAAGAAATGTACGTATAACGGTGACATTGGTTTCCAAGGATCTAGTTTTTCGCTTCTCCTGCAAAAAAAAAAAAAAAAAGTTGAGTTGTCTAACTTTGTTATCAAGCTCCTCAAATATTGGTACATTATTTGGCAGTACGACGGTTTATTTTCAATCGAGCCTATCGAAGACCTTCCAAACAATATCTACTATGCTTAAGTAATGGCGTATAATGAAATAATTTATTTATTATGTTTATAAATAAATGAAGCGGTGAGATCAATAACCATTCAAGTCCATTTACACAAGTTTCGAGAAAAATGCAAAAACCTTTTTTTTTATTTCTTACCTATTTATTATTTTTTACACATAATATTTCTGGTTGTTTTGAAATCAAGACAAAGTAGTATACCAGCTTTTAAAGTCGTAACATTTGTGAAAATATCCAAAATTTAATTTCAAATTTGAAAAAAATGAATGGCCAGAAGTGGACTTGAATGGTTATTGATCTCACCGCTTCAAATAGCCTATCTCATGTGAACGTTTTGTAGTTCTTTTCGCCGAGACAAAACTAAAAGAAGATGACAAGGTGATTCTTACTACAAGTGACAATGTATTATAAATTACACAACACAATGCACTAAACAGAATTGATAAACTATTCGAACAAAAATGCATACCTCCAATATAAACGTTGCAGAATTCCTTGATAAAATATATAGAATGCTAGCACAGAACTTAAAATCAAATAATAGAAAGTGCTGCTATGACATATCACTAATTAAATTTGATATATTGAAAATAATGACGTCGATTTGAAACAAACTCAATGAAATTTAGTATATGGTATTTACTGCTACATAAAATACAAAATAAATACTATTATTGACGTAGCGCACACCCATTTGAGCAAGTTCGTATTCGGGAACGGTTCCTATAAATAACTATTTTGTACTGAAGAACATAACCGCCTATCTCGCCTGTGGATTTGGATGGGGTTTGGATGGGGCCCATGTTAAATAAACGTCGATACGACGTTGACGGAGCAGGTAGATGCACCGCAGTATCGTACCCATTTTGGTAATTTGAAAAGTATTAATAACCTATACATATTTTTTTGCCTATTTTTGCTTGTATTATGATAGAATGCTAGAAGATGATCTGATAAAACCTTGATTCATGGAAATCGATTGACTCGTTAAAAAAAAGATGACCAATTCTATGGTGCGCGGTAAAAAGAGCATAAATAATAAATTGTAAGTTTTCAGTAGAGGAAAAAGGAAAGTTTTAAATTAGGTCCAATATCATTATGACGGGCTGGAAATCTGGTGTTCTACGTAACGGAAGAGGATAGACATTTGATCTTTATAGCATCCAAAATGGTAGGTACATATTCTGTATTCACATGGAGATCATAACTCAAAATCACAAATTTCTGATTTATCTCTTTTTACTGCGCACCACTGGATTCATCTTTAAGGTGCATATACAAATCCTCTGTAGAGAAGTAAATTGGAGTTTCATGGGTGAACACTGTCTTATAACAGACCTTGTTCAGAGTTTATGAGATATGACATAGTAACAATGAAGGAATAATTTAATGACTGAGAACACGAAGTACTCGAAGGAAACACGCTTTTCTGTCTCTAATCTGGTATTCAGGCTACACACAATCTAAACAGATGTATGAAAAAATAGCAAGATATCGAATCCCGAAAGCGTGTAAATTAAAAATTTTATTTTTGGATGTGGTAATAATAATAATAATAATAATAATAATAATAATAATAATAATTTTATATAGAGGAAGAATAATCAAGGAAGAGAGAGGAAGTAAATGATGCCTTGTTAAGATTATCAGCACACTCTTTCTGGTAAAAGAACGAACGTACATGATTTGATAAAGCATACAAACTTCCACTTTATTCAATATGCAAGAAAACAGAACTGGCGCTCATAAATATACGAGTTTGTAGGTGAATATAAATATATATCGGCTTTATAGAATCAAGGAGTGCAAATAAGCAAGAATATGTCTTTCAATAAGCCACATATAGCAACTAGAAATTTTAAAAAGTAACTTGTTATTAACAGATGCATTTATAGTTTTAGATTTGAATGTAATACAAAAATTGAAAAACGAATTACGTAATAAAATTAAACTACAGAAATTCAACGAACGTGAAACTTGAAATGCTTTTCGATAGCAGTAACCATTGGTGCCACAGGAATTGTAACGAAAAGTTATTTGAAATCAATACCAGAAAGCACAGTGTAGATTATCTGAAAACAAATATACGATACTATACTGAATATACGGTACTATACTGCAGTGGATGTAGAATTTTTGTCTTCCAACCGAGTGTTGGGTCCCACTACCTCCGAAATTTCGACAGTACTTGCTGGCGTAACTGATGGAATAGAGTTGACGACTCTTCAGGGCAAATGACTATCATTTAAGTAGTTTCGATGCGTTATAGTTGTTGGAGACCAAATTATACTTCTGGATTTAGTCACTGCATAAGACTAAATGATCATGGAATTACACTTTCTGAAACTTGAAATGTGAGTGATATGTCCACCATTGGTTCAAGGGAAGGAGTTCTAGGTGGTATTATTATTATTATTATTATTATTATTATTATTATTATTATTATTATTATTATCTTTAAATATCCACGGAAAATAACCCTAATTCACAAAGCGGTATGGTAGGGTTTTAGTTTTTGTTATATGGTATACTACTTATTTTTACACAGATAATGGTGAAATATGTATCTACAGTCTTTTAAAGACTATTTCGTTTATATGACGTCATTCCATTTTCGACCAATGAAGTGTAATGAAATTTTGAATTCCAACCAATCATAGTCAGACTTTGCGATAATTTCTGCAGCTAGATTTATCGCTATCAATTTATCGCATGGTCGTTCTTTTGTTTAGTCGTTGTCGCCAACTGTTTCCCCGTAAACTGATGATCATGAATACATTAAGATGCAACTACACGGTTAAACTTTTCTTTCAACTTTAAAGCAATGAATGCAAGATTGATATTTAATATTAATTAATATATTTACGCAGTGAAGACGACGTTCAAAACGGCGCACCATGTAGACACAAAATATTTATGCATCTTAATTGAACGTACCTTTTAAACTTGATTATTTCAATATTCTTCCCAGATTGCACGCATACGCTAGTGGAATATTGAACTGTGTAGATGCAGCTTTAGTTCCGTTACACACTACAGTGAGAATGCGTTTGTCGAGCTATAAAAAATGCTTTCGTGAAGCACTCATTGTAAGTAACGGTCGAACAAGGCACAGCTGACATTGGTCCTGCTTCCACAGGTAACATAACCTATAAAATTGTAGCCTATAACATTTGTATTGAAATTAAACAATTAATAGACGTTCAAATTTATGTAACATCATCGCATATCAAACTCAAAGACCTTGCATAGTAATAATGTTTTTGATCAAACTGCCTTTCGTATGGCGTAATAAAATTCATGTTTTAATTAGGCCTATCTATACAGAGAAGGCGGCCGCGTAGCTCAGTTGGTAGAGCAGCTGGCTACGGACTGGAAGGTCCGGGGTTCGATCCCTGGTGGTGACAGGATTTTTTCTCGTTGCCAAACTTTCAGAAGAGCCCCGAGGTTCACTCAGCCTCCTATAAAATTGAGTACCGGGTCTTTCCCGGGGGTAAAAGGCGGTCAGAGCGTGGTGCCGACCACACCACCTCATCCTAGTGCCGAGGTCATGGAAAGCATGGGGCTCTACCTCCATGCCCCCCAAGTGCCTTCATGGCATGTTACGGGGATACCTTTTTTTTTACCTTTTTTATCTATACAGAGATGGCTTCACTGTGTAGCAATATGTCTCGCTGTGAATACATAAGCATTGGTATATAGCTGTCCCCACTGTTACTGTCAAATTAAATTATGATTTCAGCAGATAATGAAAATGTATTTGTTATAATAATAAGAGAAAAGTGCAGTACATGTTATTAACATTGTTAAACCTGTATTTCGCTTTTCGCAATTGGCATTACTGAATAATAACATCGAATTTCTTTATTGCAATAATCGATATTCATCTACGAGTATTTCAACTTCACAATGTCTGAATAGGTTAAGTATTCGTTAATATACAATTATTAACATTTTGTGATCGAATTTTAGGGATATATTATTAAAATTTTTATTATATTCACGAAATAGTCCTAATAAATGTCACTCGAGGTCTGAGATTTCCCAGATAAATCCACTCGCTTCGCTCGTGGATTTATCGGCAGATCTCAGACCTCTCGTGACATTACTACAGATAAATTTAGCAAGTCTATAAATTGTCTGTAGCAACAAAGTTTTTTGATTACTTCACATAGTGGAGTCCTGTATTCGGTGTTGCAATCCAGAAGATGTGTCTTTATTTGAAATCTCTTTGCTTCAATAATAGGACAGTCAAATAGAAGGTGTTTCACACTGTGAAGGTCTTTGCGGCAGGAGCATGTAGAGTCGATGTCTGCTGGAATGTTGAATCTGTCGAACTAGGTACCAAATTTCCCATGTCCTGAAAGAAACTGCGTTGTTACGAAAGTAGGTTTGAAGTGATGGCTTTTGAGTCGGTCGTGGATTGTTGGGAAGTAGGTGTCTCTTGTTAGTGATCCGGTTGAGTATGTCGTCCATCTAGTATTCCAATTTTGATGAGTCTGTTGTCGTATTTGTTTCTTGATATTTGATATCGGTTGTATCTAGGTATTATTATTATTATTATTATTATTATTATTATTATTATTATCATTATCATCATTATCACGACCATCATCAACACATCCAAAATGACCATTACTTTCAACATTACCTTCGCTAATAATTACAGCCATTATCATCGTGCCTATTAATATGGTTATCGCTTATCGACTCAAAACTATTATAAACTTTATAATCAACAGCAGGAGCAGGAACAAAGTCATAACTGCAATACTCATAGTTGTCAATATTAGCATCTCAAAAATATTTATTTGTGTAAGTTAAATTAAAAAAAAAGTAAAATGGTATTTTTCTAGTTAATTTAACCTTAAGTTTTAAACCGACTTTGCTTCTTACTAGTATATGAAGAAATCTCCTGTCTAGCTGAAATTGGGTCAATGAGAAGAGTAGATATTTTAGCGTACAATGCTGACACTAAACAGGGCATCATTGTGGACCCCACGATACGTTTTGAAGTAGAATGTCATCAGTCAGTCGAGGTCCACCTTGGGAAGAAGTCGATCTATGAACCTACAGTCAACTATTTCAAGCTGAAATATGCCTTAATTCATGTTGAGGTATTCGGCTTGCTCATAGGTGCTCGAGGGACTATACCAGTTTTTTTCGAAGAATTTCGACGGCAGTTTGCTCTGCCAACATCTCTGAATGATGAAATTGTGATAATTGTGTTAAAAAATCCTGCCAAATCCTAATTAATCACATGGTGCCACATTAATAGCAATTGTAATTTTTCACGCCCTTTTCTTTGTTTCCCCTCTTTAAAATTTAATATCTATGTTTACATATGTATCATAACTTTTTTTGAGGGTATACTGAGTCCATAAGGGCTACCCTCAATGGGGGGAAGTTTAATATTATTATATATTATGTTTACTATTGTTAAGTGTGTGTTAAGTTAAGTTGTGTCATGTAATTAATTAAGTTGATATTTAATTAATTGCTGATCTATAATTAAGTTTATATGTAATTAATTAAGTTGATATGCAATTAATTAAGGTGACTTGTAATTACTTAAGTCGATAATAGCAGTGTTTAGTAGAAGTCCTTACAGTATAAGTTAGTAGTGCTTATAGTAGGCGTTATTATAGCATAGTTCTTATTTATAGTCCTAGGTTTACTGCATTTATTTATTTATTGTTAGGTTTAAATTTACGTTTATTTTATTTTTTATTACTGTAATTATTGTAAATTTATTACTGTAATTATTGTAATGTTATTATTATACAGGGACATCATTTTATTTTTACTTCAATTTTTATTGTACCTGAGTTTTTGAATGTACTTCACTCCCACCCCTTCTACTAAGGAAGTTCCAACTCCACACAGAACCAAGACCGCGGATAGTAAGCAGAACTGAGTTACTGAGTATAGTACGTTCCAGAAATATGTTCGCGTTTTCCAGTGACGAAAGAGCTTTCAATATTGAATCATATTTTCGCACAGGTACTGTCCGTTTGCCTACGTCGCATCCCGATTTCCCCCACCTGCTTCTGCTCGCCCCTCTGTAATAGCTGGGCTGTCTTAGCTCTTTTCTAAAAACATTAATTTCTCTTAGGAATTGGACGTTTACGTAATATTATACAGCTGTTTAATATAACTTAAATAAAAGGGCCTCGTTAAGTAATTAACTGTCACGTGATTTCCTCCCTTTCTACAATCCTGCGGCATAACCACTTGGACGGACAGTAGATAGCATGTCTGAGTAATTTTATATTTTCGGGTCGGACAGAAGTGAAGATTGAATTTACAGTACGTAGACTAGGTACAGAATTATTTCAACATGAGTTACTAGTACGAAGGACGAAACTGACAATTGGAATTACGTAGATGCAATAGTCTATAGTGCGATAATATGCACAAAAGAACTGAAGCCTGTATCGAAATGAACGGCCACCATTTTCAAAATTGTGTTTAAATATTCATATTATGATTATTTTTCAATTTAACTTCTTTCTCTATATTGTACGCCAATGTGCTGTAGACAGTATAATATATACTGCATAATGAATACGTTCGCATGGATAACTCACTTCGTGAGTAAAAACTCTTATTCTTAATACAGTACTGTACTTTGATTAAAGAAAAACCTAATGAAAATTATCAAACTCAAAATCGCGATATTTCCTAGTTTACGTAAATGGATGAACTACTTTTCTTCCTTCCTATACCTAGTAGAGTGATTTGTGTTTTACGCCAGTATCATCGAACTCCAGTCTTGGAGTGGGGAACAAGCGGTGTTTCCGGTTCTCTAAAGGTATAGACAGGTTAATATTAAAACTGTTAGTAAAAATAAAACGATGTCCCTGTATATTATATATCACTGTCACCAGGTGTATACTGAATTTTAGTGTTAATACATACATACATACATACATTACATAGTTTGGCTAACTCCCTGAGCACGAGTTTATACTCCTTCAGGGATGACGTCTGTTCTTAATTATTGTACAAGCTGTTTTACTAGCAATAAACTCAAAACTCAATTAGGCCTAAACCATCTGAATCGATAGCACCAATCATAACAATATCCATACCATCATCATCATCATCATCATCATCATCATCATCATCATCATCATCATCATCATCATCATCATCATCATCATCATCATCATCAGTAACAGCAGCAGTACCTTTACGACCAAAAAATTCATGGTCATCACTAGCATCTCAAAAATATCATCACCATTTGCACCAATAACACCATCATAACGATATTAAAATCATCAACAAAACCACCAATATCACAGACATGATTACTACGATCACCAACAGCATCAACATCATTATCACCATCATCAAACATAGCTACCATAAAAATCATCAACGCCATCTCGTCAATCATTTTCACAATCATCACTATCATCACCATCACCATTACCATCACTCCTTCACTATCGCACCATCAAGACAACCATTACCACCACTACAGTTATCATCATCATTATCATCGCGGATTCACATTCCGTGCATTTCCCACTAAATTATTTTGTTTCTACAGATAGCGTATCAAACCCTGTCTTACATAGGCCTACGTAAATTGTGTTCTTTTCATGAACAACGGCGAAAGGAAACAGAGTGGAACTGTGGTGGGAAACAAGGACATTCTTAGAAAACCCGTATCATATTATCCTTGTCGTCACGAGCTTGAATTCAGTGGGAATTTTTCCTTGACGCGCGTCTGCTTTCGACGACACGACATGCGCGGTGTAGGCCTCCACGCCCTCACATATAATTAAAACAGTTCGATAAAATTAATAATAATAGCAGTTCACTGACAAAAATGTCATTTATACATTTTAATGGCCTCGGGCATCATTTTCCACCGACTGGGTTCAACAGAGATGTGGAAATAATTCTAACATTACCCCACGTTATGATAACTGAATTAAATGAATGGCAATGAAACCGAAGCGAGCGGCCTTATTTATTTATGCATAAAACCATTTGCATCCGGCTGATAGCGTTCACAGAGGTACAGGCCGCGTTGAAAGCTGCAGCCTACAACTCTCCATACAAAGTCCTTGGTTCGTAAATAGTCTGGTACTACATGAAGAGTTCGCGGGAAAAACGATGAATGTCACATTTCTGTTAAGGATTAGATAATGATCTAATTGAGTCTACGTATAACTGCAAGATGTAGTGCTGTTTCTATAGAAAATAAAGGAAAGGATTACTGTATTCGTGGTGATAATTCTCCTTTTTACCATTTTTCATAAGAACAACATTAAATTTCGCAGTGATCCATTGAAGTAGATAATGACATCAACCTTAACAAAACTGTGACATTCATCGTTTTTCCCGCGAACTCTTCATATGTTAAAGGGCCACATATTAAAAATCTCTTCAAAGATTTTAACCTTCAGCGATAAGTTATTTGCAGTTTAAGCATAGAAAAATAAGAAGCTAGGGTCGACCAATTCCTGTCAGTGTCTTGTATCTGGTCATGCTGTTAAAATTAAAAACTTAATTCATATTCAAAACGCATGTTCTTTGTCGATTAAACGGAACGAATTTAATAATAATAATAATAATAATAATAATAATAATAATAATTTATTTAATCTGACAGGATTAAGGCCATAAGGCCTTCTCTTCCATCCTACCAGATAGCACATATAAATACAAAAAAGAAATACAAACACTGATGAAAATGATACAAATTAAGTTAAAGCCCTATAGAGGGTCAACAGAGTCAAAAGTACATTATAGTGCTCTCATCGAGCTAATACAACTAAAAGAAAGAAAACAGAGATAGCAATGATGATATTGATAACTGACAATAATAATAATAATAATAATAATAATAATAATAATAATAATAGCAATAATAATAATAATAATAAATACATTACATATTAATTTTCAATTTTACAACAGCATAGTTACAATATTTACTATATGTCATGGGTTAAGGTGAAGTTGCGCAACCTGACATGTGTTCAACAAACAATTCCACGAACTAGAATGTGATTTTTTAATTTAAATTTGAATTTTGATATTGTCCGACAGTCTCTGACGTGGTCAGGGAGAGAATTCCAGAGGCGTGGAATAGATATGCTGAAAGATGATGAGTAGAAGGATGTTCTGTGCAGAGGAATAGAGAGAAGGTACATGTTCCGGGTTCGAGGTAGTGAAAGGTAAACAAAACGAGATGCTAGGTAAGAGGATATACCTAATCATTGTTGGTTGTTGTTGATGATTACAATGATGGTAATGATGCAAAATCAATTAACACAAACATTGGCTGCTTAGCTACCTCGAACCTTTATTTCACAGTAACTGTAGCAAGAAATTGTTACCCAGACGATCCAGGCGTTTGTCAATAAATGCTCAAAAGCATGCTGAGGATATACTGGTCGGAAGCTGTATCAACTAAAGAATTACGGAAAGAAGTTAACCGAACTCCAATCGTACAACATATCAAACATAGAAAATAACAAAGGAGTGGACAGACAGTACGTAGATCTGACTTTTCTACCGGGTTTCGCTACCTATCGTAGCTCCCCAAATCCATCACGATACTGAGTAGGCACCTTGAATCAATGGTGCATATGCCACTTCCGTTTCAAATTTCAGAAAGTATCATTTCACAGTCATTTAGGCTTGCACATTGACTGAATTCAGAAGTATAATTTGGTCTCCAACATCTACAACTTTCCTCTTTTGCCGCTTCTGTAAAAAACGGTGACAAAATTTCCCCGAGGAAAGAAAATTATTTTCGATTTACGATTAGTGTTTATGCTAATTTTTATTGCTTAAAACGTATCTAAATAATTATCACATTAATGCTGCGAAGGAATATGATTTTATCGATAAACTTACCACTAACTTTAGTTGCAAGTAAATTTATTTTGGGAAAATAAGAGCTAGGGTGGTATTAATTAGCACTATTTAGAGAATATAATAACAATAAATTCATAAAAATGGATACAATATTACATATTACTGTAAAATATTTCATTTACTACTGTATTTCATTAGTTCCGCGTTGTAGCGTCGTGGTCTCAGGCATAATTCGCGTTATGAAATGAGCTCTGATTCGAATTCTAATGGAGAAGGAATTTTCTCGTGGAATTTTGGTTAGTGTATGGGACTAAGTTCGCTAGTTGCCGCTGTCGATCAGCTCTTAGTCAGGTCCTCTCATCCCATTTCACCAATGTATAAGCATTGGGAAGACAAACAATCTAAAACCTTTATTCAAATGTCTTGAGAAATTTGAGGCTGCACATCCAGGCATTTTGAAAACTTATTTTATGAAATATATAAATCTTAACATAAATTTCTTCCACAATCCAATGTAAACAAACTGAATAGATGGCGCAAGTATGGCGGCGTGCGATGACGTGACTTATCGACGGACCTTGTATGGGACTATCATCATGGAAAGCAGAGAAATCCATAACCAGTCCTCAAGAACGAGATCATGATTATATTAATTAATATTTTTAATTAATATTAAGTTCGGAGAATTCGAGCTAGAAAATGGATTTTTTAATAAAGGAAAAGGAAAATGTTGCTAAAAGGACTTATCATTACTGAACCTAAGTTAAGGTTAAAGGAGCAATGGTGGAATAATACTCACGTGAATACATTTTCTGGACGCTCATTGGTACTTCAGCCTTGCGTCAGCTCATAATACAGCACTATGTGTCGGGCATTGACAGATCCACTAGTGTGTCCTCGAATTGTATAGGAACGGAACAAAGGCCTATCCCCATGCGAAACTACATGGTGAAAGCTTTATTCCACACGGGGATACTACGCTCATACAAAGGAGACAAACGCCCTCTTAAGCGATATGGACACCCCTGCTGACAGCTGACAGGTTACAGCTCTGAGCCGGAAGACACCTCCAATATCCGCCATGCGACTTTAAATGTGAGCTCTGGTTGCTACGGTAACGGAAGACACCTGATTCAACAAGACCAACTGGTTTCAGTTCCAACCCGAGGGAATGAACTCCCACAACTTTATAAACACCTACGAGATGCCAGGCTTTCACGGTGACTGGACTGTAACGAAGTTCTGCGTTTTGCAATCTCAAATATGTCGTGATTTTTTCCAATATTCTTTCATAGTAGAGACCACTGCTTTCCGCGGACAGCGTCGGTAGGCAGGCGAACAATAACAAGCAGTTTAAGAACTTTATAAATAAGCAGCAAGATTCTTATATGAACATTAACAAAAAATAATGATCACATATTCATTATATATGGGGTCTTGCCTACCTCACTGAACATCATGGGCCGTATTCATAGACATTTCGCAGCACGCGCTACGAGCGTACTAAGCTAGCCCCGGCTATCCACTGGTTACTTGTACAGAATTCAAATCATATCCTATCGCTAACACTTGTTTATGAATACGAAAAACGCTGATAATCCACCGAAAGCCCGCGCTAAAAATGTCTATGAATACTACACGACTACTATGAAGTAGCCAATGTGTATTATCACCATTTAATTCGAGAAAAATTCGTTCCGGCACCGGAAATCGAACCCAGGATCTCTCAGCTCTACGTACTGAGTGATCTTTCCAACTGAATTTTTCTCGAATTAAAAGGTGATAATACACATTGGCTACTTCATAGTAGTCGTGTAATATTCAGTGAGGTAGGCGAGACCTCATATACAATGAATATGTGATGTATTAACTGTAAGCAGTTTTCACAAATTGATGTTGAATATGGTCATAAAGTCATTTAAATATGCGCTCCTGCATGTATGACTTACATTGTCTAAAGTGCAGGTAGTAAGGCCGTAAAACATTACGAGAGGAGTTCGGCCGGCACCGTGGATCGTGTCCCGGCATAGCTCAGTTGGAAAGAGCACTCAGCGCGTAGAGCTGAGAGGTCTTTGGTTCGATTCCCGGTGCCGGAACGAATTTTTCTCGAATTAAATGGTGATAAAAATAATGACTTTTTATGAATATTAGTTCTTATAAGTAGTAAACTAAGAGTTTTGTGGTGCATTAACGCTCGGTTTCTGGAACTTCAGATATCTATTCGACAGCATTATTTATTCGATAAGTGTTTCTGAAATGTCGGAAAGCAGTTACCGACTATATAACTCTTCCCACAACTCATCTGAAACTAAATGACCAGATATCTTATGCAATCGATAAACATTCAATATGGCGATTTTTTATTATTAGTTCAAAATTCAGTGTATCACGTTGCAACATTACAGTTTCTACCAAACGTTTAAAAACACCCCCTCAAAAATGATATTTCACTTCTGTCCTCAAATGCCTGTGAAAAATGAAGTCTTTATTGTAAACTCAATCTCTCTATCTTCAAAACTGTGGATTATATAACATTTTTTTTGTAATGAAAACTAATTGAAAAATTACATTATTTGTAGGAAAAAAATAATTACTTCAGAATGGGTTTACTTGGTTTTGTGAATTTTGTGATAGAGTTAGACATATCTGAAAGGTTTCTTGTGCAGTTATTACTTTTTACTTAAAACATTTGTGGCAGCTCGTTCACGCATTATAATCCATATTTTTCTGCTTTTTCCTTGAGGAAAAATTATCATTTACTAAAATTATCTTGTGTTTGAAGTTCGCTACAAATTTACCCCTGACAGCCACTGTCACTTATATCATAACTTTGGGAGTTGGTAACAGTGATCAATCAGCTTATCCCCTCCATTTTTAGTAATCAACTGTGGAGTTTGCTACAAGTGTGACAAGGTTAGATTTCTTCCTTGAAAAACTGAAAATGGGTCGAATTTCAGTGAGTACGGACGTGAAGTGGCAGATTATTGGGATGTGGAGGAATGACTTGAGATAATACCTAACTCAATTCAAAAATTCATTAATCTAAGTACACCCATTCTGGAGTAATTAATTTTTTCCTCCACAAAATGTAATTTTTCATAACAGAAACATTATTATACAATCCACAGTTTGAAAGCTAGGGCTTGGAGTAAAAAAAAAAACTTAATTTTTCCCAGGAATTTGGTCCCTGTATAAACATCAAAGGGTCTCACAAGTATAAGGACAGGAGCGAAACATCTCTTTTGAAGGGTTGTCCTTAAACTTTTGATAAAAGCTGTATGTGAGACTTGTAGTCATGCAGATAGTCTTTTAACTATTCTCTGTCGCTACTTTTATTATTGCTTATAGTACTTCAGTGAAGACGGTGTTAGAGCATCTTGATAACTTGAAAATATATGGTGTATTATTCATACAAACCTACGCATTGAAGCAGATAATTTCGTGAACGTGCGATCTTATGGCTCTGCTCTACATTATATCCCAGAATACAACATATAACTAATGCGGCTTAAACTGTATCCTCCTATTCATAAACGATAAGCGATATGCTGGATTTTATGTAAAACGTAAAGTGTGTTATAAAGGCAGAGACTAAATTCTTCATGACAGATTCTGAACAACATGTAAATCGTCGTTAAGATGGAATAACCTCACAAGAATATTCCTCGTGCGAAAAAAGTTTCGCATAAGATGAAAGAACACGTATTTAACAAAATATTTTATGAGAGACAAAACGATAAACAAATACCAAAGTTTCAATACACCCACCGAACTCCCTGAACTGAAACTATGTGAGTTTTTCTTGTTTTTCTAGAAGAGTTGAAGTATCTGCAACGTAAACTCATCGATGGTTAAAATATATATATATATATATATATATATATATATATACTACTTCGAACAATTATACCTCCGGAGACAGAATAAAATAAGGTACCTTGGGTTAATGACGTGTTAACGCTTGAGCATTTTTCAAGGAGCGATCATGCTATTTTCTTCACATACAAACTCACAGTTCTAAAATCAAACATGTTTATCAAACGTACAAAATGCTGATTTGTCAGAAATTCAAGGATAAAAGAAATTAAGAAATATATTTTCAAACTGAAACTTGAATTTACTTAATGTTGTTATATATCAATATATTAAAACTTCTCAATCTTATTGCTTAAAGTATAATATAAAACAAATTGCTCAGTATTTATATATTTACATTTGTTGTATTATTCTACTAATGTTTTCATCCTCCTAGGGGCAGCATAAGGTACAATAATGTTTACAATATCAAATGTCTAAAATCAATGATAAAATATGACACATGTTCAAAAGAGTGCATCATAATAGAGTAATAGTATAATGTATGTAGAATATCAAACATAGTGTGCAATTAAACAAAATGCAAATGAACATACAAAATTTATACATTAAGTCATAATCTGGGTCAAATTATAACAAATTCACAGGCCTAATTGGCTATTAATTGTTTATTATGTTCATAGTATAAGGAGTGCAATATGTTTTACTATAATAAATGTATACTTTAGCGTTAAAACATGGTGTATAAAAGTTGAATCATAGTGTAACATTAATATGCTATCGTAGAGAACTCTTAATTATTTCATTTTATGGACATATCGTGCTTAAAGCAAATTGTCATTCATTATTAAAATTTGTATTCAGAGGACTTATTTTATGTATTAGCATATGCATTAATATGTCACTTTACATTGAACAATAAGATAAACCATAAGATTGAGAAATTTTAATATATTGATACATAGCAACATTAGTATTGGACTTAGCTGACCACATCAAAAACGAATTGTAAATTCATTGAATTTATTTCCCATGCTTGTGGGTATTAACGCCATATACATAAATAAGACTATAGCAAAAGGTAACATAAATCAGCATCACAGAATAAATTTTATTCAAATACAATATTTTCTCATTTTTAGTGACTTTCTGAAAGCTTCAAGACGAATTTTCAATGGAAATTGAAATATTACCGGTCATTTATTAGCAACACTTCAGAATTGAAATAAATCGAATATTTTGTTTTAAATTAAACAAGAATACCGACGTTTAAATTAAAATTTCTGTTTACTTAGGAACATTCTGGACACACAAATTTTCCCTTTGAATATATCTGCAAGTATCTCTTCGAACCACGCTCTCTGTAGATTCACAAACTCTTGGAATTTATACTAAAAATATATGATTTTTTTCAACACTCGATAACATAAAGAAGCAAAATATTAGGCTACATAAATTTATGAAACTAGACCAGCCAAAACATGGCGTTATTACCCCTGATGATTTGTTTGAATCTTGGGTTAAATTACAATTTCTCTCACAAGGTTATACAAATCGCACGAATATGTTAAGGAAGTGCATCAGATTTACTGTGAATCAATGTAAGTAACATTGAACTACGATCTAATTATATGGCCACAATATAACTTTACTTACCTATGAAAATTTAGAAGAAGCGTTCCAATAACAGTACTGCACACAACACATTCACCTCTAACTGAAGAATGACAGCCCAAGGAACGAGGGTTTGCTATTCTGGCTACAAAAGTGTTCCTTAGGTATAGTGTGTGTCATGTGTTTCTTTGAGTTTTGAAGTGTTCCGAATTTGTGACCAGTAGTCTACTATTTCAATTTCCGTTGAAAATTCGTCTGAAGCTTTCAGAAAGCCACTAGAAATGAGAAAATACTGTATTTGAATAAAACTTATTCTGTAAAGCTGATTTATGTTATATTTCAATATGTTCATGTATATGGCGTTATTATCCATGGGTCTAAGGCACTTTGTAACCGGAAATTTCGTCGCCATTATTGTTTGTCACCTATTTTTCGTCATTAGTTTTTTGGTCATCAAATACATTTTGTCATCATGTTTTTGTCACTGAGGAGATTTTGTCACCGAAGATATTTTGTCATCATATACATTTTGTCATCTTTTTTGATACTGAGGGGATTTTGCCACCAAAATAATAATTATGTCGTTGTAAAATAGATGACATAGCTTCCGCTGAAGTTCCATCTTCAGCTTTCATTGCTTCTACACATTCCGCAGCTTCAATTCTACCCCAATTTGCTGAGTGGTTCAAATGCTCTGTAGGTTCTTTTATAAAGGTTTTCTGATCTGAGGAAATAGTCATCAGTGAATTACAAATGTCGCGCTGATCACATCTCCGTATAATCCCGGTATTCGTAACTTTGTGCTTTGTGCACATACGTATGTCCATTATAAATTAACTTATCTCTTGCTCTATTACTTTTTACGAATCAAAATAATTCCGCCATACCTTAACTTGAAGATTTTGAAATCAATGAATCCTGTAACTTGACGATTTGGAATCCAAAAAAAAAATCAATGTATCTTTGGAAACGAAATGAACAATATGAACACAATGAATCCTGTAACTTGAAGATTTCGAAGATTAATTGAAGATTACATATCATTTTATATAGGTATCGTCATCAAGGGAAGCGACACGAAGGGGAGAAAAATTATGATGGCGAATAGTTAAATTCGTAATAAACAATTGTGGTGACAAAAGTGATTTGATGACAAAAATGTTGCAGTGGCAATATGTAACATGTGACGAAATCATCAGGTGAAGAAAAATCGGTGACGTAAATTCCGGATCCAATTATCCATATAGTACTGGCGTTAATACCCAACATCATGGGCAATAACACCAAGTTACAGTTTAAGACAATTTATTCCTTAATTTCTTTTATTCTTGAATTTCTGACAAATGAGTTTTGTACGTTTGATAAACATGTTTTAATTTAGAATTATAAGTTTATATCTTAACAAAACACGACATCTCCTTGAAAAATGCCCAAATGTTAACATGACGTTATTCCTCCAAGGTACCTTAATATACATGTCGCCACTTGTAATGGGGGAATTGTAATACACTACTAAAATTACAGTTATTTCTAAATAATAAACAAGGCTGCATCTCCAGGACCACTAGTGGTCCGCGATCCACAGTTCGAGAAACGCTGCTATGTTGGAGCAGTAGCAGCGGGTACCGAACCGAAATCTTACCATTTCATCACAGCGACGTTCTACCATTTAATTTGCACCACATCTTTGATCACAGATGCGCCTGAATTTTTTATCCCGTAAACGGAAAGAAACTTGCTGGCGGATGCTACAACTTTGTTAATTAAAACGATTGGGTCTACATCGACGTCCAATATATCGGCATTTTGAGCGTGTATAGCAGCGACGAGGGTTGTCAGGGCCAGCTACAACTAATTAAACGCAGAGTATTTAATAACAGCGATTCAATGCGCCATTATGAGTGGGGACCGGAACGGAAAAATTCAGGAAGAAAGTCGGGTCAAAGAAATATATACACCCCGTGACATTCTAATTTACGTCGAGAAAAATGTTGCAAGAGCCGGGAGTAGATCTCTCAAGATTTGAATTACAATTGCTTGGAGGGGTGGTTTTAAAACGAATTCGATGTTCCCCTCATCCCTTTCTAACCCTCATCCTTCAGCTTGGTGCGGACAAGCCTTCAACACACCACCACCACCCCCAAAGGCATTGTCTGCAACTTGCCTCAGGGTTGCATAAATTGCTACTGCCAGAACTTGCAACGCCTATATAGAAGAATAGTTTAGATCTACTTCACTTAATGAATGTTTTCGGGGTGAGTGAAACTGTTATATAATGAAGTAATTGCATAATAATGATTATAATAATTGTCTACGCTGATCTAATAGTTACCATGCATCAGATTCGAAGTTCGCGAAATGAAACCCGGATGATGTCCATGGATTTTTGAGACGCGATAACATTATTCTTAACATGCCTTACTTCGAAAGAGAAATAAGGCTGGGAATCTGATGATGTAGGCCTACTGGTATGTAAAACAATCTTGTTTCTGTACAAAAATAAATGAATAGAATAAAATCAGTTTATAAACTTATCTACTTATTGTTGTTGTTTAGTCAACTGTCCGAAGACAGGTCTGAACCTCACAAGTGATACCAAGAAGGCACCACTTATGAGACAATTAGGCCAGGAGATAATGGGGTAGGGTGGTCAGTTCCTTTCCCCCCTCTATTGCATACATCGCCGACTAGCTACATATTACACTAGTCAGACTTCAGGTGCATACAAATAATTATTATTGTTCTTCCTCTGACACGTTTCACGAGATGTACTGCCTGATAATAGATGTACATATTAGCCAGAACCTCAATCAGAGGATTTTCAACTTATTAATGGACTAAAACAGCCATTAATTAGTTAAATCATATTAAGAAAAATGTTGAGACTATCGGGGAAAGATGCCTACAGTGCAGGCAAGAAGAAAACCTGTATCTATGAACAAGATAATTAATATTTTCTGTTTTGTACCGAAAATATAGTTTCAAAATACCTTCTAGACTTCGATATTTCAATATAAAATTCAAAAGTTAATGAACAGTATCTTAAATTTTCAATCAAAAAAGTCAGGCATCTTCCCCCGATCCACTCTATGTGTTGGTGATATTTCATAGGCAAGTTCATCTTTTTATAGTCCAAAATATTGTATAATTGGGTGTGCCAGAGAATTTTAACACCTTCTATGTTTAGGCTATGTTTTTCTTGGTGAATGTCTTCTTCATGAGTTTGGAGTTCTGTCACCCCATTTATTCATATAGAGAGGAATTCATTTTTGCAACAAGTCACATCTAGATCCCTTTTATTCTGTTATAAGGGAACAAGATGAAGCTAATTCCTTCAAGACCATGCTACACATTTCTCGTTTTCGAGGTGAAGTGCAATGTAGAGCTAAAGTTGAGAACAATAAAATACTTTTCCTAACTTCTTGCCATTTATTTTTACTGTGTAGCGGTTTCTATTAATTTTAATAGAATCTGCATTATTAAAACATGAATTCACACTCCAACTGAAACCGCATGAGACGCTGTAAAGAATTCGGAGATGAAAAGAGAACCTTCCGCTACATCAACAGTTCGAATGTTCCTTTTGAAGTTTGCATAGAGTAAGTAATACGGAGAACTGACTAGCTAACAAAACGAACCGAGACTTAAAAGGGAGTTTGAAATATGGCTTATAATATCCCATTATACTGGTAGGGCTACTTGAAGAAAATTTATACTTATAATTAATGAAGACCTACCAAATGCGTTACGCATATGCTACAATAGAGGCAGGTTCTACATGCGTCAAAATTGAACTGAATCAATATCTGCTGCGAACTGTGAGCTGGATTATATGTCAATAGTAATCCAGTGTGATAAGGAAGTTCGAAGACAGGATGTTTATATTTGGTCTACAGGCCTACATGATGGGAAGTAGAGAATCGTGGACAGCAGTGTCAGGCACATGTCCTCCTACAGTATAACGAAAAGGCAGTCAAATGCAGGTTCTACACTATTTTTGGAAGCTGTTTTTTTGTTGTCAGTTCGTATTGGCAGCTAATATATTTTGTATTTGATATCTCTTTTACAGTATGTACCCGCATAGGACTTTCCAAGAGATGTTTCGAAATGATTTTGGAACATTCCTTTACGACAGCGACCCCTGCGGTGGCTGAGTGGTTAGACCTCCGACCTGTCACGCAGGCGGCCAGGGTTCGAGTCCCGCTCTGTGGCTGACAACGTGGCAGTTGGGGTTTTCCCCGGGGTTCTCCCGTTTTCTCCATATTAGACATTCACATCATTCCCTTAACATTTCTCTATTTCGTCATCGTTCCATAGCATTCCCCGATCGTTGGCTGACAACGCACGGAGGGGGCTGGCCTAGGAACGAGTGGTGTGGCCTGCTCGAGGGTGTACATCAATTGAGCGCGAAAGGATTAAAAATGCATCAGTTGAGCACAGGGTTAGTTCTGGTTATACATCAGTTGAGCACGGGGTCAGTTTTGGGTACATCGGTTTTCCTTAGGCTTAATGATGACACGTAGCGTGTGAGAAAATTTGTGAGTAGTATAAGTCAGACTTGGTAGAGAAAAATTCAGTCCTTTGGGCTTTTTAATGAGTATAAAGGTAACAATATTGACAACGGTAAATGGTTGCACTGGGTATTTGGTCTTTCATTTCTTCCTCCAAATGAAGTCGGAAATACATTTGTTCAAGATTTAGTTAGCAACAAACCTGTTAATGAAAGTATCACAGCCTGGGCTGATTATTTGGTATCAAATTTCATAAAACTGGATTCGTTACTTCCCCCTGAAATATAGACTTTCGATACTGTTACATCAGACAACTAATAATGCATGTGAGGTGTTCCACAAAGCGTTCTCTGTGAATTTTAATGGTGCTCACCCTCATATACAGTATATTTGTTTCTTCAAGTTATTATTGAGACACAAACTAGCACATACGAAGGGTACACGGGAATAACGATCAAGGTCCATTTTAGAAAGTTTCGAGAAAAACGAATTTTAAAATTTAAGCACTTAATACTTTGTTATATGTGTATTTAATAGAAATTGACGTAGTGGAATGCCAAGAACGATGATTTCTTATTACTAGCTAGACCACATGATAGTACTTCCTTTCCACTATACGATAGCATTATTAACTCAATTTCGATTTTTGATGGACCTTGATCGTTTTTCCCGTGTACCCTTCATATATTAAAATGAATGACAACGGGAATACTGTTAGAACCAATTCTATATATAAAAGGAGGAAACAGTATATGGAAGAATTATTTTGTAGATATAGACGCGGAAATATTACTAGAATTGGCTCCCTACAGAGAATGGCTACTATTATGCAAGAGTTACCTAGATATTAAATAATCCATTATTGGCACTGGAACAAATATTTTAAACTCTGAAAGCACGGTACCAAGTTATCGGTACGAGCCATTTTAAATTCTGACAAGTACCAATTTATCGTTACGAACATTTTGACGAAAGCAACATTTTTAACCATACTTGTCAATGTATGGAGAGTCCTACGTCTCTACAAAATGGGAAGGGAAGTTGCTGCGGCTCGTGATAAACTGACCGCCGCGCTCAACTGATGAACTCCCCGCTAGATCGTAACAGGTCGCAGTGTTGGACTATAGTGCCCGCTCCCCTAAATGTCAATTCCATCCCTTATGACATCAGACTAGGTCATAGGACAGCAGTGCTGTAAAAGTTTTCCACTCTACAGCTCACATACAACCGGCCTAAATAAATTGCAATAAATCATGCATTTCTGCATACATTATAGCTTTCTTTTCTTTCAGAACTTTAATGTACTCGTAGTAAACAGATGCATATTACAATAAATAATGGAAGACAGCACATCGGAAATGTTGAGGGAAATGACCATTACTCATTGTTACACTCACGTGTTTATGAACTGGCCTCAAGAGAAAACACTTTTCTACTGGTATGTACTAGCTACAAATCCAGTACGTAAATGCAGCGATGGCCATTACTGTCAATGTACAACAACTATGCACATAAAAGAATTTTCCTATGATAAAAACAGAATTATTACACTCGACTGTAACATGTACCATACAACGCATATCATACAGGTAGTTATTAATTCTACGCTCTTTCTTTCGAAGGGGTATCGCAAAACTTCAGGGATGTCACAAGAAAGTAAAAGCCTATGGAAGTTCACAATCTACTTGTAACTAATGTACAGGACTTTCATTTCAAAACTTCCCAAAACTATTTATTTAAATTTAATTTAATTTAAACAAGAAAACACGTCAATTTAGATACTGAAGGAGAAGGTTAAAACCAGCGATAATTGCGTTTTAGGTTTCACCCATTCCACCATCACTACCCTCCCCTTTGAAATTTCAAAGGGCAGCCCAATACTTTGATACATTTGAAAGAGTCTTCAATTGTTTATACATCTCATTCATTTGTTTCACATCTTTTGTTTTCTAACGTCGCCTGGCAACCAGGATTGTTATTTACTGTAGGATGTAAAAATAGCTTATTATTTCATTAATTTAATTTACTAAATTAAATGTTCAACATTTGATCCATTGTTGGCTAGACAGTAATATACTATTTCGGAACTTCTCTGCATAGCACTGCATTATTATCAAAACTATACATAAATATTATACATCCAAACTTCGGCTTTTATTTTCCTCCACTTTTTTTAAATTTTAATTAATAAGTTTATAATGCACATTTATAATATTCCTTAATATTATTTTGTATTACTACTTGAAATAACCTGTTATCAACAACAGTCTTTTTTTCCTTTTTTCGTTTTTTTTTTCTGTTTTTCTGTTTTCTGCTTTCTTAAACTAGTATGTACACAACATCCATGCCCAAGGCGGAACTCGAACCCACAACCTTTCGGACCAAGCGATAGATACGTGCCGTGCCTCTACCGCTTGAGCCATCCAGGCCGGCAACTCTTCGTAGTTTTATTCTATACAGCTCTAATCAAGAGTAACAACAATCCAGGTTGCCGGCGACGATAGAAATCAAAAGACGTGAAACAAATGAACGAGCTACATAAATTATTGAATACTTTTTCATATAATGTATCATAATATAGGAGTCCATTTCAAATTTCAAAACGGGGTGGAGAATGACGGAGTTAAACCTAGAATTCAATTAACAGTGGTTCTAAACTTATCCCTCAATATATAAATTGACGTATTTTTTTGTTTAAATTAATTTTAATTGGTATAAATAGTTGTTTAGGCTGGGAAGTTTTGAAATGAAAGCCCGGTATAGTAAAACTAGAACCGGTGGCATAACTAAGATTTTGTTCACCCCTGATTTATGGAGTGGATAGTATCGGTCTTGTAGAACACGCACATTAACATCGTCTGCGTGCCATATAGGCAACCAGCATGTTGCTTAAAGGCTAGTATCAGTGTGTAACTCCTACAGGTACCTGAACAAACTGTTGCAGGTTGTTCAGTTTCTAGAGACTGCTAAAAATTATTACTTAATATTTCGGATAATATTTTTATGACTAAAATAATTTGAATCTCGTATGCCATGCATAAAGAGTAATATTAATTTTGAGTGAAAGCCACAGTCGTGGATAAAAATTGTAGTATGTCATGGATATTTTCTCCATTTTTAATTTGATGTCGTGTTTTGTCCCAGGTAGAGGTCAATAACTATCCTGAGATCGAAAATCGAATTTTTGAAATGTATATTTGTATGTCTGTAATTATGTATGTTACCTTTTCATTCAATAATGACGCAACCGATTTCTATGAAAATTGATATATAAATTAAATTGGGTTCAACTTAGAATTTAGGCTGTATGGTATTGGAAATACTTTCTTTAAAAGGCGGGTTATAAGGGGTATTGAATGAAATAAATCGAAATATCACGCTTGTTATTGATTTTTAGGAGGCTGTTACGAAACAAAAGTTATTTTAAAAATGTTTCCAACAAGTTTTGTTCTACACAAAATTTTAATAGGTCTGATATTTAACGATATATACTGGGTGTTCATTTCAAAGTGTGTCATGACGCCTCAATCAGTGTAATTACAATAAAATGAAAAGAAATGACTGAGTTTCTTTAAGGCGGCCTTGCACAACAAACGGAAGATATTCATTTAACACATTTTATACGGATATCATTATATTCCATGATAGGCATATACATGCTTACCAATACTGATATTTAAACAACAAATGTTTAGTTAGCTTGTAATTTGCTATTTATTTCAAAAATTCTTTTACACTGCTGTAAATTTATTTAGATCATGATCTGTGATTTTCTATTTATTTTACTAATTCATTTGTACTATTGTTAATTTTAGTTAGCTTGTGATTTTCTACATAAAAATTTATATGTATTGTTATCGTTAAGTTTACTTATCCTGTGATTGCTATATTAAACATTCAACTATACTGCTGTTGTTAATTTTACTTAGTTTGCAATATGCTATTTTATTAAACATTCATTTGTGCCTATTATATTTTGTTTGTAATTACTAGACAGTGGATGCGGGATGACTTAAGAAAAAGTGAAGTTGTTTCGTATCAGAGTATATGGCACGTGCCGCGCCGTCCGTCTTTTGTATACCTGGCGAATACAGCAGCGTACAAAACGAAGAATCCCCGGTCCGTTCATAGTAACATTGCAACGCAATGTGTGCAGTTGTGTTATCCTGCTAAAGTATTTAGTACGCGTCGAATATGTTGTGCCGATCCATTCATAATGGCAAAACGTTAAATACGCTCAGAGATACGAAATGAAATTAAGAAGTATGAGAGTGACATTTTATGTATTAACGAAGACAATATCGTGTGTAATGTATGTAAAAATTGAAATAAAAACCAGAACAACTCAGGCTATAGAGAAACATTGCAACAGTACATCGCACAGGAAATGCGTTCAAATGAAATCTGAGGAACCATCATCATCATCATCATCATCATCATCATCATCATCATCATTTAGTTGTGCGGGTCTAACGACACGTGCAACATGATGCTCGTGCAAATATTCCTCTAAAGAAATTGAGTGATCCCCATTTTAGAGTTTTTCTTCAGAAATTCTCTCGATACAAAAATTGTTTAAGCGATAGGCGAAGACGATTCAGCTTCGACAACTTACGAGAATGTATCGTCGTTTACTGCAACGCTGGTAATTGCATCAATGATGACGAGGACTGAACCTTGCAAGGTATGTACTACAGTACGTTATTTTTCTTTTCCTTCTAACTGTACGGAGATACAGTAGCATGCTGACGTCGTCTGTTTACGTTTAAAACCTGTTCAGTCAATGGTCTGAATGAAAAAAAAAATTAATATACAGTAAATGTGCACTACCTTTAGGAAGGCCGAGACGTAGATGGGAAGATAATATTAAAATGGATTTGAGGGAGGTAGGATATATTGATAGAGAATGGAATAATCTTGCTCAGGATACGGACCAATGGCGGGCTTATTTATTTATTTATGCCTATAACAGGGCAAAGCCCCAATTACAATAGACAGTACAGATATTCGTTAAAAAAAACATAGGGCGGCAATGAACCTGCGAGTTCCTTAAAAGTAAGTAAGTAAGTAAGTAAGTAAGTAAGTAAGTAAGTAAGTAAGTAAGTAAGTAAGTGTGCACCTACATTCAACGATAAGTAATCCCGCATCCACTGTCTAGTAATTATAATTTATCAATTAGTATATTATTGTATCTTATTTATATTCCATGTCGAAACACTGTAACTGTGTAATGGAAATTAAACTACTACTATTACTACCACTGCGGTTTATGTGGATGAGTTGAAACAATCTAATTTAACATATGATCATTTTATATACACAAGAATAGATACACTGATATTTTAAAAGCTATAAGACCATCACGATTCCTATTTCTTAAGCATACTATATTTGCCCTACTATTTTAAACACCGCCATTGGCTTCGGACTCCACATCCTCTACCAGGAACGAGACTCCTTAATTTTGGGGAAAGTGGGCTCGAACCGAGGCTTTCAGCGGGCCCGCAGTTTGCGGTATCGGCGCAAATGGCGAGGTAAAGCGAATTAGTGGGACATTAACGACCTGGGGCGAGCAGAAAACACCGTAAAAAGACATAAAGGAAGAGGCACTAAGAGCAGTGCTGACAACGTTATTCCCGAGCACAAAAAACCCATTAAGTGATTCGTGAGGACGGCCTGCAGCCCGAGGGAGAAACGCTTCTCAAAGAGAGGCCCGCGAGTCGAAGATTTTCGAGAAAATTCTAAGTTGTTTTAAGTTGCGAACTGGAAAGTTGCTGGTTTCATCCCGAGCCTCCTTCCAGATGAATTAAAATAGATATTCCTTCAGAATAAAAGCGGGTGGATCCACATTTTGTTATCTTACTGTACTGAAAGAGTCATGTTAGTTGAAACTGTGAATTCAAAGAGATATGGTGCTATTTCTATGTACATTAACTTATGTGTAACATCTTTAGGTATATCAGTACGGCGTTGATTATTGTTGAGTTTGGACTTATCTATCCATTAGTTCTTTACCGGTCCCGTTTCAACAATTTTTTCATTAAAATTTGTCTGTTATTTTTGCTGGCCCTTATGTGTCTTTTAGGCGTCAGGATTCCTCGAGAAAAGTTTAATTTTTTTAAATTTAATTTCTTCCTGTAACTATTAAAGGTTGCCATCGACAAAGAGTACCATGATACAATAGAGTAAATGCTTTGAGGCTTAGTGATACATTGTTGTTAGAGTGAAAAATAACAATTTGAATTATATTGAAACACATGATATTAAACGAAGTAATGTCAAGGAGATGCGAATTAGTCATGGTCCATATGTATGATGCCTGAAAATAGCTATTGAGCCTTTGAGTGTTGCAATTGTTAGATCTATTAAAATATTTTTATGCAGGCCAAAAGATTTACAGAAGTCGACTAGGAACCGGAGTATGGTCCCATGGGCTCCTATCATTAGTCCCGTAATGAGAATGGATTCCAGATGGTATTTGTCCTTATAAAAACTGATGGAAGGTTCATATATATTCCTTTTTTCCTCGTGTACTTCTTCTGGCTGGTGTTCGTGCGATTCGAATCTCATAGTAGGGTCTATGATGTAACCTTCAAGAGAGGGAGGTTTAAATGCAATTATGTCGATTCTTCGATTAATGCCCTCACTGGATATGCCGTGTACTTCTTCATATACTGAATAGCCTTTGTTCCTTAAGGCAGTTGCTATTATAGACCTTACTGTATGATGCCGCGTATTTCGTAGAAGTTCACCGTGTGGACAGGCCCCCAGGACATGGGCAAGGGTTTCAACCTCCCTGTCGCAACGTCGACAGAGGTTACTGCCCGAAGACCTGCCAGGTACACTACGCACAGCTGATACGTTAGCATTCATCTTGATCGCTTCCCTCCACTCACTACAGGAAAGACCCTTGTGATTCCGGATCCACTTATTGGCCGGGGTATATTGTTGGTATAAGAGCACGCCTTTGCCTTTATGTTTTTTCTGGCTCCAGTTCTCAAACTCTTTTTCTCTTAATACTTGCCGTATCTTTCGCGTATCTACAGTGCCGTATTTATTTCAAATATTTGCTGATTCGGTGATATTGAGTGCTGTGAGACTGGATGTAATTTCTTGGGATAATTGCCTTATAGCATGTAGGAAGGAATTATTGGATTTAAGCAATATCTTACATGCATTTATGATACGTATTCGGCAAGACCCCACCTCTCAGTTGATTTGTTCGACAAAAATCTTTAGAATCTATTGGAGGTCGAATTTCATTTTCTTTGACCTAAAGCCATTAGATGACTGAGTGATAGAAAAGTTGTTTCACTCTGTCTGTCTGCCTGTCTCTCTCTCATGTCAAACAGCTGTATTATACCACGCTAACCGCAGGATTCAAGCAAAATTAAGACTATATTTAAAAGTAATAAGCCCAATTGTAACATATGCAAATGAAACCTGGACTCTAACTGAATTGTCTAAGCAAAAGCTCCTGGTTTTTGAAAGGAAAATACTAAGAACGATATTTGGCCCAATAGAAGATGCAAACGATGAGTGGAGAATTAGAAATGATAAAGAGTTAAATATTTTAATACAAAACCAATACATAGTAAACTAAATCAAAGCGCAAAGGATGGCATGGTTTGGCCATATCAATCGTATGGATGAAGGCAAAACAGTTAAGAAAATGTGTAAATGGAACCTCATCAGTAAAAGAGCAAAAGGAAGAGCAAAAAGTAGATGGAAGGAAAACATAACCAGCGACTTGAAAACACTGAATGTAAAGAATTGGCCAAATCTTGTTCATAAAAGAAAGGAATGGCGTAAATTAATTGAGAAGGTCAAAACTTCGACGAAGTTGTAGCACCTACTGAAGAAGAAAAAGAAGAACCACAGGATTATGTGATCTCAGGCTATGTGGAAATTTTTATTGTTAAAAACGAACAAGGATTGGTAAGGAATAAAATGGACAGTAATGAATATATTTTTTAGTAAAACTATTTAGTCTACTACATACATAATAAAGTGACCTTTAATTATTTATATTTAAAAACAGGACTTACTAAAAATAATTAGTAACGGTATATAAATAAAATAAAACGAATTTATAATTCAGACAAGATCGAGAATTACATAAAATAATCTGCACAGATTGAGTTACAATCAAGGAGTATTATATTCAGGAAATAATTAATATACTTTTAGTACATTTCACGGAGGCCTTTAGAATTGGCGAAATGAGTATGAATTATAGAATAATTCACTGAAACGATTTGAAAGAACTCTATCGTACTCTATTCAAATATAATACATTGGATTAATCCGCAGTTGCCCAGGAAAATTGAAACATATGCAGATATTGAGACAATATCTAGTATCGAGGATCGAAACCGAACCTTCCTCGTACTCTCTTGCACGTTCGAGTTCTGCAGAGAGACTGAGAGCAAACGTATTAGTATATAACCCCATCACTTGCCTCGCTTACATTTTCACTGTCGTGCATAAAAATGACATCACCCTGTGTAACCACGCATCATTTATGCATCAGTTACGCGGGTCGGCGGCTGCAAAACGGTCCCTTGGGACGAGGCCGCTTCCTTACTGCACGCGCACCTGTTGAATACGTAGTCAGAAGACGCCCGCAGCCCTGAGCTCCGTCCGGCATAAACCTTTTTCAGACATGAAGCTAGTATGCAGAGATAATCTTTGAACCGACAGCGTACTAGAAAATTAACTCAAGAAAACAGGAATTTGTGGAAATTTCTCGTTCTTCCACCAACAAATTTACTACGAAGTCATTGAGAATGAAAACAATATTAGCGTTTATCATGAGCTACAACCGAGTGATCCTCGAAAAAGGCGTAATTACATTTTGTGAATGGATTATGAATAATGTGCATGATGGAGAAATAGAAGCTGGCCCTCCTGAATATACGGAGAGAGCAATGACCACTATTTCATCGTATTCGATAGGCTATAGACCTAATAACTGAAGTGCTAGGATAGGAAATGTAAGTACTCCGCGTAAACCTATCACGGACACTTTTTCTACTCCCACACATTTTTACTTGAACTCACCGGTACTTGGAACACGTAGGCTGTATTTCAAGTTCGGAAATCTAAAACTAACGTTACAATAAGAAATCCTACTTTTCTACTTGTATATTTCAGAATTAGAGTGTAATGAAATACAGATTTTTTTTCTTCGAAGGAGGGCCCTTTGGACAAGCCTTTGGACTTATTGTGCAACCTCCTTACATTGCGATGATTTTTTTAAGTCCTTAGGATAGATTTCTTTTTCAAGCACGTGATTCACTGCTTGGTGCCATTGTATCGATTCAGCCGCGACATCCAGGTCTCACAGGAGACCATACATCCGCCTCCCTGTGATGTTCCTCTGCAGCTTCCTCGCAGATGGCATCTGTTCGCAATTCACGTGCTTGATTCTGCTGCATTCTTAACTAGAGGGACACTCAGCCGTCGAATTCCGCGACTCACCAACGCGCCATCTATCTGAGAGAGCTACACTCCCCGGTTAAACCGTAGTCCTCTTTTTAAAGCCCCTGCGGTTTCTCTGGGACCTGTGCAGCTCTCGCAGACGCCACGTTCTGTAACTATTAAAGATGATTAATAAAATAATGCTAATGAAGGCGAAATAAGTCCGAGATCCAACTCCGAAAGTGACCCAGCAATTCTGCTTCGAATGGTTGAGGGAAAGCCTCGAGAAAAAAACCCAACCAGGATTTTAATCTGGGCCCGCTCGTTTCACTGTCGGGCAAGCTAACCGTTATTCCACAGCTGTGGACAAAATACAGTTTACTGTTAATACACAGGTCTGAATGATTTAATTTAGCACAGGAGAGCTGTAGAAGGTAATTACAATTACCCTTGAAAGGCAAATGTCTAGAAAGTGTTTCGGAATATTACGTTACTCCTTACTGCAACCCCAACAAAATCAGATAGCAAACAGCACGATGTCCACTTCTGGAATCGATCTCCAAGACTAGGGTGCGTGCTACACGGTGAACTGGAGAGCTACTTTGCAACAGGTGCTTACGTCACGTCGCCTGCGTAAATAATCCTGTTCTTACGTTGTTTTCTAGAGTGCGAAAAACAGCATCATATTGTGTGAGCACGCGTAACCAAAACGTGGTCACGTGACTGGAGGCTATATTATGCTGACTGGCATACAACATGCAAGTCTGGGAATCCAGACTGTAAGAGGTGATGCAGCAATGTTGGAAAGAAGGCGCAGTTTCTCCTAGACAGCTATGCACAAAGGTACAGGGACAAATAGATAGACGGATTAATAGACGTAGATATATAAAGAGATAGATTTACGTGTAGGTAAGAAGATAAGCTAATAGAGACACAGTAACGTAGCAAAAGACAAATAGATGGGTGTGTGGACGGACGGACGATGGACGGACAGACAGAACAGGACAGACACATAGCTAGGAAGACAGATAGATGGGTAGATAGACATACAGATAGACAAACAGACAGACAGACAGACAGATAAATATATGGATGGACAAACAGACAGATGAACAGACAGGTATATATTAGTAGATACTGTAGACTGATTTTGAGTAGCTAATTTAGCCAGGTAAAACTGTAGTTTATTATTGATTTATTTACATTATTCAATTATGCTTCTTATTGCAAGCAGTACCATGAATTCGCACATATATTGCCATTTAAATTTAAGTAGTTTCTGAGTAATAAATAGTTCCCAGAATTTTTTCTAACTATATATAGGATGGGGTAGCTTATTTAAAACCAATTTTAATCCACTTTATTTAATACAGAAGAAAATAATTAAAATATGTCTTCATAAACCTATTGATTTTCCATCTCAAAAATTGTTTTTAGACTTTAATGTTCTTAAAATAAGACAAATTTATTATATTGTATTAATAAAATTCACACATAAAAATCGAAATAATTTTGAATTGTATTCTCATAGTTATGAAACAAAAGGTATGAATTCTTTATAATTGTTTGAACCAAAATTCAACACTGCTACAGTCTTTAATCACAGTAGTAATTTAGGCCAAAGAATATATAACAAATTTATATTTAAGTGTCCTAATCTTGTCAATTCTAATAGTTCTAGTATTAAATTTAAAAAGTTATGTATGGATTTTATAAATAATGAAAAATTGTAAATTTAAATTTATATATTCTTATTATGTAGTAAACATAAGACAAATTGTATTATATAGGCCTACTTCTTAATTTCAATTCAGGAATCCGCCCCTGAGCACGAGTTCTACTCTTTCAGGGGTGAGCTACGTTTTATCTGTTTATATTATATTTTATGTTACAATTATTAGCAAATAAATGAATGAACAAATGAATAAACAAACAAATAAATAAATAAATAAATAAATAAATAAATAAATAAATAAATAAATAAATAAATAAATAAATAAATAAATAAATAAATAAATAAATAAATAAATAAATAAATAAATGCAGTAGTGTATTTGTCTTTTATACTGAGTGTATGTGGTATACACAAACATGTATTTTTTGAAGCTTATTTATACAGATCTCAAACTATTTTAAGAGTATGGAGTTACATAAATTTCACACGAATAAATATAATAAAACACAGAAGGTACTGATGTGCCTTAATATGCAGTCGTGTATGCAAAATCGTCTTCCATTTCTCAGCATGGGTTTGCATATCAAAATTATTCTTCCGAATGCAATCACCGTGAAAGCCCAAAATCTCATAAGATTAGGAAAACCTTTGAAACGTTTGACAGATGTTCGTTTGTTCAACGAAACGAACCACCTCGTATAACATCCATCATCATTGATCCAACAGAAAGCATTACAGTAGTTTAGACATGCTGAAATAATAGAAGAAGAAACGATCCGCGAGTCGGATTTAAAAATGAAGCAACAACGAAAAACTCTCAGAAAGTACGTGTAAGATACCAAATAAGATGTGGAGAATATTGGAAGACATCGAGAAGTAACTGAAAATCATGATAAAATGCAGCACTCTGGAAAATATTTTATTTGGAGTTGGCCCATAGCAAAAGACACGCCTTTGTATGATAATAGTAAAGTACAGAGAAAATATTTTGGTACTGTAAGGAACAGGTTTGAAAACTTTGGAGAAGATACACATCTCTATGACCTCTGATGTCGACGAGAAATAATTTGTTCTTGCCATATCGCTTGTATGCATGTAGGCCCTAGCGATTTCTCCTCAAGTACTTTAAGAATTTTTGTCTTACTACGCATTTACGCATTACTTTATTTCTCGGAAATTCTTTTAGGCTCAAAATAACGGTAACTTATTTACATGAATAGAAAAACGTAACAAAGTAGTCGAATGGTCCACATTTATATCAATGTCATTTATGCCAGTTCAGACTTGTGTTTAATGCACTGTGATGAATACTTAATGTTGAAAAAAGACGAGTATAAGTACAATTAAAATATAATAATAATAATAATAATAATAATAATAATAATAATAATAATAATAATAATAATAATACTTACTTACAAATGGCTTTTAAGGAACCCGAAGGTTCATTGCCGCCCTCACATAAGCCCGCCATCGGTCCCTATCCTGTGCAAGATTAATCCAGTCTCTATCATCATACCCCACCTCCCTCAAATCCATTTTAATATTATCCTCCCATCTACGTCTCGGCCTCCCTAAAAGTCTTTTTCCCTCCGGTCTCCCAACTAACACTCTATATGCATTTCTGGATTCGCCCATACGTGCTACATGCCCTGCTCATTTCTAACGTCGGGATTTTATGTTCCTAATTATGTCAGGTGGAGAGTGATGCGTAACAAACTTTAGTCCTTTGACTACATAACCCCAATACCGTCATTCGTTTCGGTTGAGTGGTTTAGTAACAGCGAACTAAACAAATCGCTAGTAAAATCGTGATATCAATAATAATAATAATAATAATAATAATAATAATAATAATAATAATAATAATAATAATCCGTGGCGCTACAGCCCGTGAAGGGCCCAGACCGACCAGCCGGTTGCTGGTCTCACACCCACATGCCGAAGCAGAGGTGGACGATATCCAACCAGAATGGAGATATCGTTTGGTTAGCACAATGATCCCCCCAGCCGTTATAGCTGGCTTTCGCAACCGAATTTCGCTACCTATCGTAGCTCTCCGAGTACATCACGATGCAGGGTAGACACCGGTCCCATACAACAGCCGAAATTGCATGAGAAAATGTCTTCCCCCATGAGGATTCGAACCGTCGCGCATTCCGTAACGCGACTCCTAGGCAGGATGCCTTAGACCACGACGCCACGGCGCGGATCTTACAAATACATAGCCTAGTTATAAAGTTAAGGGGACAAAAACAATCTAAGGCCACCGGCGTAGCTCAGTACCCTAAGGCTACTGACTACCGATCCGGAGTTGCGCTCGGGCTTGGGTTCGATTCCTGGTTGGGTTGATTACCACGTTGGGTTTTTCCGAGGTTTTCCCAACTGTAAGGCGAATGTTAGGTAATCTACGGCGAATCCTCGGCCTCATCTCACTATCACCAATATCATCGACTCTAAATAACCTAGTAGTTGATACATCGTCGTTAAATACCCAACTAAAAAAACAAACAATCCAATTGTATAAATATAAGAAACATAATATAAAGACATACAGAAACAGAAGTTGAAACAACAAAGTCAAAATGAAGTGTCTAAGTAAGATACATCTGTATAAAGTTCATACTATTCACATACTGTTCTCTCCAAGCTTAGACGACGTTACTCACACCACTGCTGACTCGTGCCTTACCCAAAACATAATCAATCATACGGTGCATGCCTGTTAGTTATGCAGCGTTGTCATATTATGACTCTGAATTAGCCCGGCTGCTGGGCTGAGGCAAGTACGATGTTTTTTTAACATATAAGCTGACCTCTCTACTCGGGCTGAGGCCGTCTATGTTCCGCAACGCAGTTATGAAGCAATTTAGTTATCGGACGCGGCCAACTGCATAACATAAACATCGAGAGCATGTTGGTGTGACTTCTTTGACTTCTTTCCTCTGAGCTGGGGTCGTCTAAGTTTGGCGAGTACAATACCACTTATACCACCACATATCAACATCTCGGAACTAGTTTTTACCTCTGTGTATTAAGTAGGTCTACTATGTTTACCAGGAACATTTTTATTTTAATTTTACCTAATTATTTATTATCTGCATATTATTTTAAATAGGTTATTTAACAACGCTATATCAGCTGCGAGGTTAATTATCGTCGCTGGAATTGCTAGCAGAGAGATTGTATTATGCGAGATGATTCAGAAAGGGTAATTGTGGAGAATGTTCGTGGAATAAAGATGTAAAAAATGAGTAGATTGTGTAGGGGACAAAACTGCAAGTTTTTAGCGTGGGACGAACGGCGTTTATATCGACTCGTGCAAACTCAGTTATTGTCCCTTGGTTCCTGAACCTCACTGTTCTTCTGGATGATCTCCTATTCCTATACATAGTTCACAGCTTTCGTTGTCCGTATCTTCTCCGCCGTTACTCGCCTCCGTGGCGCCACTACAAGGGCAGAGAGCGCATCGGTCAGCTTTCGTCGTTTTGTGCTAGATATCTGTCGCTCGGCCGGCGTCAATGGAAAATTTTTAAATTCCTGAGGCTTCTCTATTCGCCTGTTGTCTCTTACCTAATTCTAATAATATTTTCGCTTGATATAACCTAACATTTTCCAAAGTGAATCAATATTTCTAAAAAAAATTTCGTTGAGGCCTGAAATTAAACAAGTTAAAATAAATAAATTTCAATGTTTCGCATAGATCTCGACTAGATAAATTCGATGATTCCGGTTTGGTCGGCGTACGACCATCCATTGAAGAGATATGGGCCTCTGGAACTCGCGGAATATTACGCTACAAAGATCATTTTGCGTACGAGCGCAGTAACTCACAGCGGCGAAAAGAAGTGTGGAGAGTGATGCGTAACAAACTTCAGTCCTTTGACTACATAACCCCAATATCGTCATTCATTTCGGTTGAGTGGTTTAGCAACAGCGAACTAAAAAAATCAGTAGTAAAATCGTGATATCAGGTTTCACTACATGGCACCTTGTAAGGGAACGATTTTAAAAACGTATCCACGTCAAAACGGAAGAACCACTAGAAAAGCCCTCAAGACCTTAGCTTTGGTCACCACAAATATTGGGTGTTCATTTCAAAGTGTGTCATGACGTCACTGTTGATGAGTCAGCGATTTGAAGCGAGTTTCAGCTTTTGTGTCAGAGAAGTTGCCTATTAATCAAGGCGTTCAATCTGAACTTCAGAACGTGTACGGTATAACTTGAACGTCGTAGCAACAGATGGCGGTCTGTACGGTCTGTGTGCTACCATAACCTCTTTCGAACTGTGTTTTGCGCGGGCAAGTCGTACGCAGGGTATTTGTTATCATCGGTTGCGTACGGAAACATTCCACAATACAAATCAAATGCTCCGTGTCCATGTTGACCGTCGAAGTTAATGTCAACAAATACGTAAGTAATCGTCTTAACCCTCTCCCCATATCCCGACAGTAAGAAAAAACTCACCTCAGTATATGTTTCGAAACAGTTCACATTCCTGCCACTACCAGCGTTACGGTACGTATCGGTAAGTACTCTTCTGAATGAACGCCGTACTTGCTAGGCAACTTCTCTGGCAGATAAGTAATATACCTCTGCAGTAGTGTAGGAAGATAGAATTCTCTAGGCTCATCGACTAGCCACGTGACGGCATACAGCGAGCCATGACACACTTTGAACTGAACACCCAGTATAACTCCGCCATCACCTGGATTTGGAGCCTACTGAGGTACGAAGACGGCTATACGTGGCACTGTATAAAGTGTGAGACTGGTTGCAGACTTGTCGGGCGGACTGTACAGCACGCATAAAGCAAAAGGTAAGGATTTAATTAAAGCGAGCTCCGCTCTCTGTTCCAAATGCGGGAGACGGAGCGGGTCTATTATGTCCAGGAAGTGAGGCTCATGTTTATTAACTCACGCTACATCAACTGCAGTGATAGACTCACTCAAGTTCCGAGAATATCAGTGCTTAGCATCGTGATCCGGCAAGAGTTACTTTTCAAGAAAGAACTCCGGTACACTGATAAGGCGATGGAGTCATCGTGGAATGTATGACTTACTTTGACCTCTGAAAATCTCGGGGGTTGATAAAGAAATTACTTCTGACAAGCTTTAGTTTACAAAAACACAAAATTGCAACAAACTTAGGCTATAGTGCACATTAATCAAGAGTCTGATAAATTAGCCAATAGAAAATACTGAAATCGCCATAATAATGTCGCAAACTTATCCATAAACATATTTTATACATTTTTAGTGGGTTATTTTACGACGCTGACTCAATTGCTGTAGTTATCTAGCGTCTGAATGATATGAAAGTGATAATGACGGCAAAATGAGTCCAGAGTTCAACGCCGAAAGTTACCCAACACCTGCTCTTAATGGGTTTAGGGAAAACCCCGGAAAAACCTCAACCAGGTAACTTGTCCCAACAGGATTTGAACTCGGGCCCGTTCGTTTCATGATGAGGCATGCTAACCGTTACTCTTTTATAAATTTAAAATACAATATATAATACGTATATTAAAGAAGTATTATAGAAATAAATTTATGGAAAGAGGTAATAAAAGAGGAAATTTAAAAGTGAAGTGAAGAGAGGAAGTTAAATACTTAAATAAATGAGGACAGAATAGTAGGGAAATAGTAAGTGATGTGTTGTAAAATAGAGAAAAGGGAAATGTAAACAAATAATTTCGGAGAAAATAGCTGGAAAATAATGATTAAGAGGAGGCAGATTTGAGAATAGAGAATAAAATAAATAAACAATACAAATTATTAAGGAAGAAATATGCAATATTTAATAGGAAAGCGAGAAATGGAAGGGAGACAGTCTAGGTATGAGGGAGAGAACAGAATAGGATAGATAGGGAAGAAGTGATAGCAATTCATTTAAAACAGAAGAATAGGAAGTAATTAGGAAATACTTGGCAAATGAATATATTAATAGAAAAGGGTGGTATGATTAAAGGGATGGTGGATCGAAAAGCAGAAATGTAATGGTCCACCATAACTATGAATTGTAAAGTTGGCTGACAAATATCATATATCACGTCACGTCACGTCACGTCACGTCACGTCACGTCACGTCACGTCACGTCACGTCACATATCATATCATATATCATATATCGTATCGTATCGTATATCATATCATATCATATCATATCATATCATATCATATATCACATCATATCATATCATATCATATCATATCATATATCATATATCACATCACATCACATCACATCACATCATATCATATATTAAGGAAATTAAAAGCTTCAAATATTTGGGGTGTACTATAAGCAGTAACATGAGCTGCAGCCAGGAAGTAAAACACAAAGAATAGAAATGCCAATAGAAAAAGAGCATCTTCTGTGGACCTCTGGAAAAAGAACTAAAGAAGGACTGTTGAAGTGGCTCCTGGAATCACGATTAGTTCCAAATCTTACAGTTCTGGTAATTTTTTTATTAGTTACTTCAAGAATTTAAAATTAATTCATAGTAGGGATTTGTTCGAGTCTTCTACTTTCTAAATGAACATTATCTGATGACGTGTTTGTCTTCCATTTCCTCTAGAACCCGGTACCGTAATCGTTCCGAGTAGTGTTGCTTTAATTTAGGACACTATTGATCCACTTCGGTCATCTTACTTTAAGTTTCGAAACTGCTGATAAACTGGAGTCGTTTTGCTTCAGTTTGGAATCTGCCGATACAAGTAAGCCATCCTGATTTAAGCTTCGAAACTGCTGATATATAACCGAGTTGTTTTGCTTTAATGTGGAAATTATATAAATATCACGATATAAATGATTTACTTCTTCATTAGGCTATCTAATATTCTTCAATGTAACATCATTATTTGATCCTGTATGCTTCCATATTCCTTTCTACAAAAATTTACTTAACAAAATATTTAATTTATTTTAAGGCGATACGTTACGGAAAATAGACAAATTTTGACAAATTTGATCACATTCTTATTTTCGCGCTAAAAATGTACGATTTCATGAAAATTTTGTCTCGATATCTTAATTATAAGCACACTTTTATACAATTGTGGAAGTTGTGTTAATGTCGAATTATGTGTGACCAAAACGTTAAATTTAATTATCTCAAAAATAAATTCTCTACGTTTTCAACGACAAGTATTCATTTTTATTTCTCTGTGGTTGAAGCTAGAGTGAAGGAATTGACACGCTTATTCATTAATATCTCTGTTGTGAAACGGAGCATTTGATTGGTTGTATTCAGCATAGTTTCATTGCTAGAGAATTATACCTAAAGCAATATTTTTATTAATGTTTAAACACTGAAGAAATTATATATATATATTAAAAAAATGAATACATTAGAATAGGGCATTACTAATGCTCCATTGAACAATATGCAGTGTTACCTCTAAGAAAAAATTAGCTAAAAATAACAAATTATTTAAAAAATGGAATTTTCACTTATAAAATTAAATACAACACAAAATAAGTTAATTTTTTAAAAGTATTTGAGAGAAAAGATCGAAATTTACAATGTAGGTCTATGATTATTATATTGATATGCATATTCAATTAAGATTTCAACTCTCTAGCTAAAAAATAGTGGATTTTATAAATTCTAGTAGCGCATCGACTTAGAGAAAATCCAGAAACGATTAGGGAAAACACGGAAATTTTACTTGAAGCAAATAAAGCGATAGGTTTGGAAGTAAACCCCGAAAAGACAAAGTATATTATTATGTTTCGTGATAAAAATATCGTACAAAATGGAAACATAAAAATTGGAGATTTATCCTTCGAAGAGGTTGAAAAATTGAAATATCTTGGAGCAACAGTAACTAATATAAATGACACTCGGGAGGAAATTTAACGCAGAATCAATATGGGAAATGCCTGTCATTATTCGGTGGAGAAGCTTTTGTCATCCAGTCTGCTGTCAAAAAATCTTAAAGTTAGAATTTATAAAACAGTTATATTACCTGTTGTTCTATATGGTTGTGAAACTTGGACTCTCACTTTCAGAGAGGAACATAGGTTAAGGGTGTTTGAGAATAAGTTGCTTACAAAAATATTTGGGGCTAAGAGGGATGAAGTTACAGGAGAATGGAGAAAGTTACATATCGCAGAACTACACGCATTGTATTCTTCACCTGACATAATTAGGAACATGAAATCCAGACGTTTGAGATGGGCAGGGCATGTGGCATGTATGGGCGAATCCAAAAATGCATATACAATGTTAGTTGGGAGGCCGGAGGGAAAAAGACCTTTGGGGAGGCCGAGAGGTAGATGGGAGGATAATATTAGAATGGATTTGAGGGAGGTGGGATACGATGATAGAGACTGGATTAATCTTGCACAGGAAAGGGACCGATGGCGGGCTTATGTGAGGGCGGCAATGAACCTCCGGGTTCCTTAAAAACCATTTGTAAGTAAGTAAATGATGATGATGATGATAATAATAATAATAATGATAATAATAATAATATTAATGGTTTTAGTCAACACTCGTGGGTGATACTGTATTCTCGATATATTCTATTGCGTTTCAGAGGTTGACTAGGACCTTAACGTGAGCGATTGTAGAAATGGGAAAGCCCTGGCTGGTGTTGAAGCCGGTGCTGTCGCGTCCAATTCCGACGCTCGCGCGCGTTCAGTTTTCATTAGCGTTACTTTACTAAAACCGATTACACCCCTTCCTGCCTTCCTCCGCTCGCTATTTGTGTCACCCATTGTGCGCGGCAACACTGCATGACTACAAAAGAGGAGAAATGATTTCACTCTGTGTATTTGTATTCCACTTCTCTCCTTTATTCTATCTCGTCCTGCAGTTTCCACATTCCTCTCCAACTGGAGGGAATCGTCACGTGACATGAACATGGCGCCCTCGCTTTCCGCTTCGCCTGTTTAACGATGATACTAGTTGTTGTTCAACAGGCCGGGCGGCCGTACAGGTGAACGCACGACTGTCTCTTTTTTATCCATTAATAATCACACTATTATCTTATAAAGGCTGAATGTCCTGAGCTGCTGCAAGTGTTGTGACACAGGGCAATGAATACATAAAAGCTCCTATTCATATCACTCTTTCTATTAAGTTTTAATTATATGAAAGAATTAAATGTATTCTAATTTTGATAGACATACCGGATATGGACAAAGTTTAAACAATATTATTCCACAAACAATACCGATGAACGACAGCTCAAAATAAAAGGAGCTCCAGAAACTAAAGAACGAATATATTATACAGAATGTTCAGAGGAGTTTGTTACAAATTCTGGGGAATGTTGAGTGATGTCAAAAGGAACCAGTTTTGCTAATGACTGTATATCCGGCGGCGCTCCAGTACGACGACACGTGCCTTAAAAGCATCGGAACTATATCAACGTTATCCTGAGAGGTGGATCTGGGAAGAGGGCTCTCCTGCTTGGCCACCAAGCTTCCCAGACCTCGACGTATTCATCTAAAACCTTACAAAATTCTAATCTACTAAATTAGTGAACAAATGGAGTAACTTTTGGTGAGAATCATAGCCACATGTGATGATACTGAAACGAAATCAAGTCTCTTCGATTGGGACTGAATCAACGGTGCCAGATTGCAGCATATGCAACATGCTGGATGGATTCTCGAAGGTGTACCATTTATAATATTACTGTTATTAGCAGTGTACGAACATGTAATACATCACTACAACACAGATTAAAAACAAATAGGAAATTGAAACTGTCTTGTAATAAAAATTGTAACACGGCTTCTCGTATGCCACTGCAAGATAGTCTTCTAATGGCCAGGCTTAAAACAACGCCGTCGGGTACGGGTTCATTTCTTAAAAATCTCCATTTAGATACATACCGATACTAAGACTTCCCGTATATTGTAACAGACTCATCCGGACACTATCATATTCCTAAGTAACACTTGTTTTGTCGCATCTGTGACTCAAATGCTAGCGTGCCGGGTTCGATCCCGGATAGGTCGTGATGGAATTTATGATGAACATAGACTTTTTTATCTGGTACTCCCGTTTCCCTCTATCATTCCACCAACACTCTCCACCTCCCCATCACTTCATCTATTATCAGCAATATTAGGAACAGACTGGGGTAAAATCTCGGAGTAGTACGGGTTTCCGATGCTGATATAGGAAGGTCTTATAATCTTTTCGCTGTAAGAAAAATCGTAATATAAACAATAGCACATGACTGAAGTGAGGCTTCATTGGCCGCTGTTTGGTGCCATAGATTCTCAGTACGTGTTCCCGCCTACTGTTGTACATTCTGTTTCATGTTAAACATTTCCCGTTACTCGTCAAGTAGACCTAACCTCACTACTATGAATTCGTTTGCTTAGGAAACATTTACTTTATAATTACTGTAATTAAATATCACTTAACTTATTATATATATTTAAGACTATTTTTTTTTCGCTTTTGAGAGGGTTTCCACTCTTATATTTAATAACCACACACACCAATGATGCAGAAGCCATACTTCAGTACCACGTGCTTACGGAAACAACTACGAGCTCAAGTGACGCCAGCTTGTTACAAGAACAGACTACCTCGGTATTACTGTTGGTATTCATCCGCGTTCATAGTACATAACAAGATATAAAAGTAGCTTTTCTTTTACATATCGTTTTACATATGAGTGAAGTTATATGTTTCATCGTTTTTAACAACTAGAATTCCATTTTTTATTTTCAAATAATACAAGATGATAGTTTCCAAATACGAACTATATTTTCCTGCGTCGTGTGAGTGTTTCGAGTGGGAGCCAATCACGGGAATGACAGCAACATGCTTATGTTTACATTAGGATTTTTCTTACAGCGAAAACAGTATAGACTCTGGACCCCTGGGGCTTATTAGGCTACCTGTATGCGGACGGGACCTGGCTGTATCAGGGACTGAGGCAGGATGGCACATATGTCAGTGTCGGCTGATCAGGAAGGGGATGGGGCTACCGACCCCTAGGGCTTATCAGGTTACTCGTCCGCGAAACGGGACCTGGCTCTATCAGGGGCTGAGACAGGATGACCCACATGTCAGCGTAGGATTCACGAACGCCACACTGGCCACCTGTCGGATCTGAACGATCATCGCATATATAGGGGGCACAATGGGTCGAATCTTGTCTAAGTGTACGGACCCGTCCCATTTTCAGACCTCGTAAAGCCAGACAGCCGACACAAGTCTTAGTGCTAACAAGATAAGAAGACTGAATATCTCATATTATATGTGTAATATTGAAAGTGGAAACAGTGAAAGGTATTAAATTCAAAATAAAAGACGCTATACTGACAACAAATAAATAAATAAATAAATAATAATAATAATAATAATAATAATAATAATAGTAATATTAATATATCCCCTAAAAACTGGCATTCCGATATTGACATATCAGTAGAAGAGACCTTGTCACATGATGAATAAATAACAACTTTAATTTAGATTGCTTTTTATGATAATATGACGATAATGATCAATTCTAGTATTAAATTAAAAAAGCTATGTATGGATTTTATAAAAATTGAAAAATTGTAAATTTAAATTTATATATTCTTATTGCTTAGTAAACATAAGACAAATTGTAATATATACTTCATTTCAATTCAGGAATCTGCCCCTGAGCACGAGTTCTACTCTTTCAGGGGCGAGCTAAAGTTTATTTGTTTATATTACATTTTATGTTACAATTATTAGCAAAATAAGTAAATAAATAAATAAATAAGTAAATAAGTAAATAAATAAATAGATAGATAGATAGATAGATAGATAGATAGATAGATAGATAGATAGATAGATAGATAGATAGATAGATAGATAGATAGATAGATAGATAGATAGATAGATAGATAGATAGATAGATAGATAGATAGATAGATAAATAAGTAAATAAGTAAATAATTAAACAAACAAATAAATAAATTGATATCTAACATATCCCGACTAAAATCAAAATTGGTCACTCCATCTTCCCCTGCGGCATTCTTTCAGGATTCTGTATATTGCTAGTTTTACGGTATTGTTTGTTTTTATTTCCTGTGTTTCCCTTTCGAAATTGATGTACAAATTTAGATTGGATTAATGCGTATGTTTTGGATCTTTAATTCTCTATGTCATTATTATTATATTTTGTCGTAGGTGGAGGTCTGTTTAGAATTGGTAATTCTGAGTTTAACAAATGTCAGAATTTACTTATCTTTGCTGCAAGATCACAAGTCTGCAGCTATTAATGCTGTAGTTAATTCTTCATTCAATTGCTCAGTATTAATGGCGGAGATGTGATGATATTCAAGCAATGCGCAATGAGGGAGGTACTGTAAGCTCAATTATTCGGAGAAAACTCCAAAACAAATCTTTTAGTTCATCACATGTCTGGTTTGGGATTGTCTGGAATTAGAATTGTCGCACTACTTTCCCGTGGAGCACGACTGTACTGCCATTGTGTCCTTAAGCAGGAGGCGTCCCGCATCCTAATGGGGCCATCGCGATATGAAGCAAGTCGACGCTGTCGCCATAGCGGAGAGGGCGTGGAGGCCCTGCATACGTCATTACCAGAATTGAACAGTATGTATTCTAGTGAAGATCTGGACAAAGAAAGTTTCCACGGCTTCAAAATAACTGAACAGCAAACAATACAGTCAAGATCGGAACTGAGAAAATACCACGACTTCAGTAGAACTGACAGTAGCCTAAACAATATAATCAATTGTGACCAAGGAAATGTCCGTAACTTCAACAGAACTAAAGGGTAAAGAATCTAGTCCAGATTGAGACCAAAAATGTCCAAGACTTCAACAGAACTGAACAGTAAGCAATCGAATAAAAATTTGGATTTAGGGTAAAGGTTGGTAAATTGTGACATGAGTAATATTGTGATAGTTCTTTTTGAAAATGTATTACAATTTTACTGAGCGAGAGGAAGATCGGTTTCTGCGTCAAGTATTAAGGGAATGTTCGTGGACAAGTTGCTGCACAAAACCGGTCCTTCTCTCGCTCAGTAAAATTGTAATAAATTCTCAAAAAGAACCATCACAATATTACTTGTATCACAATATTACCAACCTTTACCCTATGTCAGTCAAGTCAATTGATGCCCATAGGAGCAAGCGCGCGCTTTAGAGCTCAGGAGAGCCTGAGCGCTTTGCAGCGGAAAGGAAAGAGACAGACGAAAGAGGTAGTATATGCCGCTTGGTCGAGCTATATACAGGAATGGCCAGCACTGGTTCAATGCATAAAGGGAAGAGAACTTATTAAAACTGTATCCAAGTTAATTTTTAGATTTGTCTGAGAAGTATAAGTGCATTATAAGAATGTGAGTTTTAATTTCAATGCTCATTTTTCACAAGTTTGTTTTTTTTTTTTATTCAAAAGGAATATTTTCTCAACTTTTTTTATATAAAAATCAAATTTTAAGATATAGGCCTATTTATTTACTAGTCTTACAGGTACTGAAACAATGTTTATGTAAATATAATATACCGTAAATACCTATTACTGAAGATAATATATTACAAATTTTGAAAATATTCGCATGGAAAATGTTTGTAAGGAAATGAATTAACAAAGCAACTACTGTTACATCATAAGCAAAAGACATGTGCCCATGTGTTTTAAAAATGCCAGCTCTATAGCTTCAGCAGGTTTCGAGAAAATAATTTAATATATTAATGACAGGAAGTTGCTCACCAATATCACCTTAAAAGCATAATGCGATAAGCGTTTTGCTATATTATTAGTTACACTTAAAACATATACAGTACCTAGGTAACTTTGCTTTGTACTATAGCTAATATTGTTTTGATTATTTCATTGATTACTTTCATAAGGCTAAAGATATTATCAATATCAATTTTAACGTATCATGTCATACTCAATCCCTTTTTTTGGGATATCACTTTCTTTATGAATTACGTGTTTCATTCACTTAGTACAGTATAGTTGTAGTAATATGGAATTTATTGAATATTCCTTCTTAACTCTTTATTATGTTATTAACGCTTAAAACACAACTGCAATATTAAGAAATTGGTATTAGTACTTTTAGATAATATAAAAAAAAAGAAGCCATTAAAAATAATGACATAAAATTTCACGTTCCGTTTGAAGTTTGTGCACCACTGTTTTCTTAATCCATCAGGCTATTTATTTCTCGTTCCATACGTAGAGCTTGATACCCGCGCACTACGTCAAGGTCAGAAAAATGCCCTTGTTTTGACATCACTGCCCTACGTAATGCTCTCCATATCACCAGAATTAAACAGCAAGTAATGTAGTCCAGATATTGGATTACACTCTGTCCATATCAGCAGAATTCAAGGGTAGGCTAAACCAGGCATGCTCGCTAAGGGCATTCAGCTCCCAGGGCAAACAGCGAGAGTCGGGTCAGTGCACGGAGCCTGCATCTTGAGTCTGAGAGTCGTGATATTGGGACGTAGTACATTACAATATGCATCGTATATAGAGCGTTCGGAGATTAGGAAATACCATTTGGGTATATAGCCTATACGTCTTCTTAACGAACTTTCCCTCTCTTTGTAATATAACTAAAACTAGTGGCTTGTGCAACAAATGCTGCAAACTAAATTCATTAGACGTTCAAATAAACATTTTTCAGATTTATTTTCAATGAAGAATACCAGACATTCTGAAAGTTCTTTGCTTCCATAATAATGAAAGATACTCTCTCTCGAGCCAATACTGAACAGAACCACGCATATAAATATCTACACCACACCGCCATTAAATATATGAAAAAGACCCAACCCCTCTTGATTAATAACTATAAAAATATTTGATTTTTAATAATATTATTATCTTACGTAAGTTTTATAGCTTTCAGTAACATATACTATATATACTATATAGCCGCCAATCAGTAAAATATAGAAATAAAAATCTAATTTAAGTTATTCTCTACATCTACTTATGTAACCCCAAAACGTTTCACTTTCATATCATTAATATAGCATTAATATGTATAATTAATGAAAAATAATCACATCACGGCATTAACTACAATAATATTTCATTTCTAATAGTAAGAATGTCATCAAACCACCTCAAATTTTGTAGTTTTTAATATCCAATACACAGCTGTACCCATAATAATGAAAGATACTCTCTCTCGAGCCAATACTGAAGAGAACCACGCATATAAATATCTACACCACATCGCCATTGAATATATGAAAAGGATCCAACCCCTCTTGATTAATAACTATAAAAATATTTGATTTTTAATAATATTATTATCTTACGTAAGTTTTATAGCTTTCAGTAACATATATATAGCCGCCACTCAGTAAAATGTAGAAATCAAAATATAATTTAAGTTATTCTCTACATCTACTTATATAACCCCAAAACGTTTCACTTTCATATCATCAATATAGCATTAATATGTATAATTAATGAAAAATAGTCACATCATGGCTTTAACTACAATAATATTCCTTTTCTAATGGTAATAATGTCATCAAACCACCTCAAGTTTTGTAGTTTTTAATATCCAATACACAGCTGTACCCAGAAAATTACACACCACAGAATCGAATCTGTAAATTACTTTTAGTAAGTTAAGTTTTTAATAACCAATTTAATTTGAGCTCTAAATATGTCAGCATTCTTGCAGATCATGGCCTTCGTGTAATATTGTTTACTGTAGTGTGTGTTTTGTTTTATTCTGAAATGCAACACGGCCGACTTGATGCTCGCTTCGCTTCTCCTGAATGCAATTAGCTAGTTCTCAAAACTGGTAACAGATGGATTTTGGAAAATAGGAAAATTATGTAGGAAAATTGACATTTCACTGAAGACTACTATTTTTCCGAAAAACTTTGGGTTCCAAGCTTCAAAATGAAGGACCATTTATTAAAATCCGTTCAGCCGTTTTCCCGTAATTTCCATTACCAGTTCAAATTATATATATATATATATATATATATATAAGTTGTTTACGTATTTTCTAACGTGTATAAAAAACATAAATAAATCTAAAGACACTGTAAGCATTGCTTCAAACATAAACGCTTTATGTTCGGAAAAGTCCTCACTACATCTACATATACAATCAGATCTCATGCTTAACTGGGGGAGGTGTGACTACATAAATTCTTCTAACAAAGACAACAGAGCAGGTTTAGCGTGGCTAAGATTGGGGGCATGGAAGGGTAATAAAACTGTCAACGAAGAAGGAGAGCGCCTTTGTCCCCTTTGCAGAGAAAATGACTCCTACAGACATATTTTATTACAGTGTGTCGAATTGGAACAAGTACGGAGAAAATATCTACCACCCTCGATGCTAAGTCAGAATAGGAGTTCGCTTGCATGTCTTGACCTCATGGGGAACAGAGAACACGAACAAAAGACTGGACTGTGTCTCTTGAACGCGAGACAGATTAGAAGTGCAGCTGTGGAAGTTTGCGATACGAACTGACGAAGGGATAATGGTATCTACCCAATTATATACTTTTATGTCTGTTTTAGGTTAGGATATATTATAAAATATAATGTGTTCTGTTGTGCCATTTTCATTTTAATATATGCATGTTCTTTTAGAGAGTGGTTGGATATAATCTTAGGTGAGGCGAGTGAAACCAACAAAGTAGGACTTGTTTTAGTTACAAAGCACGTACGGTCAGAAGACCCATGCACTGGATTTAGAGAAAATTACGATAATATAACATCTGTATGTACAATATTACTAAAAAAAATCCATCTACTACTACTAATATTGCTTATGAATAGACTTAGGCTTATATGTTACTTTATTTGTATTTTCAATAACCGAATAAATGAAACAGATTTACTTCTATTATTTTATGAACATTAGAAAATACGCAAGTAACTTATCTGAACTATCTTATGTATTTTTCTGTATGTGCTTTGATCATGGTTGAGTGGAAGAGAAGGTCTGATGAGCTTAACTCTGCCAGGGAAAATAAAATTATTATTATTATTATTATTATTATTATTATTATTATTATTATTATTATTATTATTATAGTAGTAGAAACAGTAGGATGTTCTCTAAGAAAATGCCTATACAGAGTGTTTCAGAAATACTTTGACAAACCTTGGGGGCATGTTTCTCACACCAAAACAAGAAAAAAGTTCATATAAAAATATGTCCGAAAATCCTTAGTTGTTTAGTTATTAATGATATAACATAATGAAACATCTGTTAGATATTGCCAGCTTGATAGCAAGTGTTGCAACTTGAATCAATTCAGAAACTCATAACAAATGTTCAAATGACAAATGACTGTAGTAAACAAATCTCCTTGGCAACACACAGCCATCTAGGATACAATGGGGTGCATCAGCAGACTTGTAACGATAACATCATTCGATTATCTAACAAAATGAATTATTATTGGTTAAGTACTTAAGTTAAGTTTTTGGATTGTACTTTGAAACGCGTTGAACGTAAACTTTCATTGTTATGACGTTGCTTCATGGCAGGAACTATGATCTCGCAAATGAGTACATTCGAAATCCAACTTGTAAGGGATTGGACTCACTCCAGTTTCAGGTTTGAATTATAATTAATCTAAGATACGGTTCTGTCTATAGACAAATACCATGATATAGGAAGTTGTTTTTCGTGGATAAGATTTAGCCACAAGTGTCCCCTTCTTTTGTAATTGCGTAGTACACGTCCTCTATTCTCCTCTCGAAATTTTCTGAGTCCCGAAGTGAGACAAGTAGTTACATATACAGGACGTTTCCGGGCTGGTGTTACAAACTTTCAGGGATGATGGGGAAGGGCAAATGTATCAATTTGAGATAAGGAACCTTGGTCCGGAAATGATTGATTCGAAAGTTATAAGCAAAAATAGTTGTGTGGAAATGGAATTGTATTTTGGCATCACGTGCCCTCCTTCCCTTAACCTTTGGAACAGTCGTGAAAAGATGATATGGGCCGGATGTCTCCTACGTGAGTACTTGTCCCGATACAATCCGTGAGCTTGTCTACTATTCCCATTGGCTCATCCGTATTCGAAAATCAGGTCTGCATATTCCGCTCTCGTGTACTCCTCTATTTCACTAGGACTGATCGACTGGACACTGCAACTTGTACACATACACTGTTGTCTACAGACATGCATATCAGGACCGACCGTGTCCGTTACACATTACGCTATCTGGATTGCTTTAGTGAAGTTTCCTGTCCCCACCCCTCAGATATCGCACTGAATTGAATACTGTAAGTAGACAACGTAAACAACGTCAGGCAAATACAGTATGTGTAAGATGTACAGATAAATACACATAAATAAGGTGTACAGAGGAATAAAATTATTTCATTTCCACACAACTATCTTTGCTTGTAACTTTCGACTCACAAATTTCCGGACCAGGATTCCTTATCTTAAATTGAAACATGAGCCCTTCCCCATCATCCCTGAAAGTTCGTAACACTAGCTCGGAAACACCCTGTATTGGAGCTCTCATAGAAATTTCACTATTGTCGTGTCCACTAGGAAAGATGCGAAATCGTACGCACTTCCCAAGATTTCCTCCGTATTGATTTTATCTTTCATTATTTCAATTTTCAATTAAGTCCAGGTGAAGATTTAGGCTAACAATAAGCACATCGACTATTTGTTGGTTGAAACGAGTGATGGGACACTTTTTGATTTCGATGGAGGCAATGGTTTAGTTCACTCTATTTCCTACAATAAGAATGATTTATGATGTACCCTATTACCGGCAGTGAATGGAAAGCTAAATCACAGTTCTAACCCTACATGGAAACTACTATCATAGGTTCAGTTCATGTATGATTTTGTAATATCTATGTTGTGTCTTGTGTAGTCGAAGGTGGATGCCCAGCGTCCTCACTTACTCCGTGTTATGAGAAAGCCACCTCATAATTATGTTATACATCATTCGAGAAAAGTCCAAGTGTAGAGTCACAGCCCCGGTCTCCTTGTAGCGCCAGAAGTAAAGGAAGAAGTTATTAACATACGCGTATTTGATATATGAGTTTTTTTCTTGGGTTAATTCTCTATACTAGACCAGAATTTGAGGTATCGGTCTATAGACTATTTGACGACTTGTGTACTGTCGCCGGCAGACTGGATTATAGTCGCTGTCTACAAATTCATCCATGCTCAGGGTTCGCATCGGCCCCCAGCGGTTCAAAAGGGAGAGAGAGAGAGTGCTATACCATCACCGCCGACGGGGTTGGGCCATGAGATCTGAACAGATGCTGTGAAACCGCCTGGATCAAGAAATTCTCCGGGATGCGGTGGAAGGGATGTGAAGAGAAAAATTCCTCCAAATCGACTCACTCACTCACTCACTCACTTACTATTAACTAAGCAGTCTTCATTGGGGCATAATATGTCCTTATCCAAGCTTTGAAATTTCTTTCCATTAGCTTTATCCTTCTTTCAAGAACTCGTCTAAATGTATTACAATAAATAAATACAGAGTCCGGCAGAGGAACTGGAGACTGACTCAAAATTTTGTATTCTCAAAATGACATACACCCTGGCATACATGTCTGTCATTTATTTCAGGTTAGCAGAGTGCGAACAGGCGTTATCGTGGAGTAGCATCACTTCACGCAGTCTTGTTGGTCGTTTTTCTTGGACTGCGTGTGCAAGACGTGTCAGTTGGTGGGAATAGGCCTAAATGTGCCACGATGAAGTGACCAGCTTCATTCACACACACACTACTACTGCTGAGCGCGTTGGTCCTGATGACAGCAAACCAAAGTGCATCTATGTTGTCGGTTGTCGGAAGTACGCACAATCTTTTTTCTTGCTGGAGACTTTTTCTTCAGTACCGAACCACGATCCTCGAAGATTACCGTCTCCCGTATTCCCGACAACCGACAACATTGATACAGTTTGGTCTGCTATCGCCAGTGTTACAATCTCATGAGCTCATGGGGCAGGGTCATGGTACAGCCTCAAAACTGTCGTTATTTCAAAAGCTGGCAATTGCAAAAGCACGTTGTGCACCGCTCCACTTCTCCAAGATGACTAAATGGTATCGGTAACAGAATGTGCGCGCAGATTACCCCGCTCAACTGTGCTATGGGACATATATAAATTCCTCAAAATCTCCCGTTCCTTAGCCGGATCCTGCAGTTTAGGAAGGAGAAATATAAGATGAAAAAAGTGAAAGAATAAATTAGAAACAAGGAATAAGATAATAATAAGCAGAACGAGAGAAGAAAGGAGTAAAAGCAAAGAAATGATAAGAAGAAGAAAAAACGAGGAAAAGAAAGAAAATGGGAACAAAATAAGGAAAAAGAAGAAAAAGAAAAATAAGTGGGGAAACCTGAGAAGGAAGACAAAGAAAGACGAATGAAAGACAAAATGAAAGTAAGAATAAAATAGAGAAGCTTGCAGACTGCGATTTGTATACAGAAACGGAGGAAAGCCACAGAATTTGCAGTGGTGCTAGACGGCGTCGAGGATCTCACTGTGCCACCTACGAATGCCAGAACAGAATAGTTTGCAGGATTTCTTTGGAGTCGTTTGGCACTTCTTGAGGAACGCTTTCAGAGGTCGCCATGGAGACGCGCAGGTAGCATCGTCAATTGATGAAAAATGTGGGGTGGGAGGGCAACTGCGCGGGGATAAGGAGGGATTTCATCCCGCAACCCGACGCGCGTTGTTTTCACTAGACTTGCCTCGCAACAGAACCCAAGTTCTCCAACTTCGGGGCTCCGCTTCAGAGCAACACAGGGACAAGTGAACGCGGTCACGGGGTTTCACGTTCGCAAGCTTCATGAGAGACATCGCTTTAAAATGTAAGCTTAACGCTAGTTTTCATGTGATCCATATTTTACATCATGGCATGGGCAGCTATCAGTATCATCTTCATTATTTTCTTCAACACTATCACCATAATCCTCATTACCTTCAACATATTCATCAACAAGATCATCCTCATCTTCATAACAATCAACTTCATCACCGTCATTTTTTTCATCATCTTCGTCGACATTATTATCATCGTCCTCATCTTCTACTTCATCATCATAATCATTATCCTCATCTTCTCCATTGTATTTATTTTCAACATAATCTTCATCTTCGCTATCTTCATCAACATTATGACCTTATCGTCATCATCTTCATCTTCAATAAAATTATCATTATCATCCTCATCTTCATAAACATTCTCACTATCATCCACATCTTCATAATAATTATCTTCATCTTCACCTTAATTATCCTCAGCTTCTTCTTCATCTTCATCAACATTATCATTATCATCCACATCTTATATATCCTTTATAATTATCATCATCAACATCTTCATGAACATTATCAATATCATCCTCATACTCATCTTCACCATCTTCATTAATATTATCATTATTATCATTATCTTTTTCATCTTAATTATCTTCATCCTAACCTCCATAATTATCCTAAACTTAATCTTCATCAACATTATCATTATCATTCCCATTTTATTCTTCATAATAAATCATCCAAATCTTCATAAACATTATCAATATTATTCTCATATTCACCCTCATCATCCTCAACTTCATCATCTTCATTAATATTATCATTATCTTAGTCATCTTAATTATCTTCATCCTAACCTTCATAATTATCCTAAACTTAATCTTCATCAACATTATCATCATTCTGATCTTATTCTTCATAACTATCATTCTCATCATCATCTTCAACAACATCATTATCATCTTCATCACCATAATAATCGTCATCCTGAACTTCATCATCATCATCATCATCATCGTCATCAATATTATTCTTGACTCTTGGTTGAAATATCAACCGAGACAATGGTACTCGTACATGTAGACTCTTCGGTTACATAATCATCATAATACCGACGACATGAATAAACAAGAACCAGAAGACAACACACATCTAGTTGCTGTGTATCTGCATTTTCCTATCGGAAAATGAAATTGGATCCATTTCAGCTATAGAGTCGCAAATAATACTAGTAGCTATTGATCGGAGAGATTATTGTTATTGTCCTAACTATCCTCCATTGATGGCAAAGCACATGAAAATTAAGTGTTTAATAATTATATAAAATATTAATTTCTAATATGTTTAATGCTATCTTCCCCTTATGAATTTACAGACATTACAGGCGTTTATTTAGGTACATTCCGATAGTGTGATAACAAAGATGATAATCATTATGATCAAGATGATGACTGTTGTTATGAGCAGCTTAGATTGCGATGACAATGGTGGTGGTGATAAAGGCAATGGTGGAGATGATGACAATGATGCGGACAGTGTGTTTAGGGTTTGGGGCGATCTTTTATAGACAGCGTGCTGTGTTTCAAACTAAAATTTCCAGAACTGACAAATACTGATAAAGCTCATCTCTTTAACAGTAAGATTCGAATCCTGGAAGATTCCAGAATACTGGTTAGATCCCAACATCTAGACAAATTACAATCTCCAAGCACTGTGGTTCTTGTGCCCATCTTGCATGCACGTCAGTTGTTTTGTGTGACGTAACGACTAATTGAATCACGCGCCAGGCCGCTCCTGCACGCAGGTGAGTCGAGAGCAGCTGCGGGGAGGGGGATGATGATGTTCGTCACAGCCTCAACACAAGCACACACGAACTTCGTGTGTACTTCTTGTTTCTGCCAAGCACCAAATCAGTCAGGTAATTATAACGGGGCTGCAGATGCTTGATACACGTGATCATTTTTAACCGAAAACGATTACTATTTATAATCTACTACTGCTACGTCATCCGTAGTCCAGAAGCGACTGAATTCGCTTCTTGAGGTTACTGTTGGTATAATCGATTGTGGTAGGCATCCATACATATTTTTTTTCTGCATTCTCGTATGTTATTTGCTACTTCATAGTTTTCTGACCAAGAGGAAGTTCTTTACTGCAAACCCATTATTCTCCAATCTTTCCTATTTTCCGCCTTCCTCTTAATACCTGCGTACGATTCATTATCTTAATATTGTCTATCATCTGATATCATCTTCTACCCCGAACTTTTTTCAATTCACTATTCCTTCCACATTATCCTTCACCCAATTTTTTTTTTCCACTCCCTGATCAGTTTGAGCACTATTCTTTCTTCACTCATTCTTTCTAGCACAGCTCCATTTCTTATTTTGTTTCTCCATTTCACACGTTCCATGCTTCTCCATATCCACATTGCACATTAGTTACAGTCGTTTCTCTTCTCTTCATCACAATGTCCATGTCTCTTTTCTTTTTTTTCCTAAGTTCCGTAGAAAATCCTCATTTTTTCTATTAAAAACTTTCTTTGCTATTGCTATCCTCCTTTTGACTTATACGCCCCAGGTTGCTGAAGCTGTTCACATGTTCTCTCTCCTCATTTGGAATTCGCACGTTTATGATCTCTATTTTTCTTCCGATAAAAATGATCTTCCTGTTTGCATTTTTCTTCATCCCATACTGATCACAGCTGTCATTTACCTCCAGTAGCATGTTCCTTAGTACCATACCTTTCTCTGCTAACTACGCCGTATCATCAGCAAGTCTTATGCACTTTATTCTTCTTCCTTGTACTATTTTTATTTTCATTGATTTATTTATTTATTGTTAATTGTTCACAAAAAGTACATAAACTTAAACATTTAAAATTGGTTTATACACTAATAGTAATTATACATACGGTAACAAATATTAATTTAATAACTAATTTTCCTAACGTCTTTTTTTAGTGCATGTTTCAACCAAACGCGATTATTATTAAAACCTTAGAACTTATTTATCTGCTACTTTTGACAATTCTCTACAATAAACAAGTGTAAATCAATTTCCTTGTTACTTTTATCACCTAATTCTGTTGCATGACTTTCATAATATGAAATATTATAATATAATATAATATAATATAATATAATATAATATAATATAATATAATATAATATAATATAATATAATATAATATAATATAATATATATTTTTTATACAGAGTGTTTCCGAGATGGTGTTACAAACTTTCAGGGATAATGGCGAAGGGCACATGTATCAATTTGAGATAAGGAGCCATGGTCCGAAAATGACAGTCGAAAGTTATAAGCAAAAATAGTTGTATGGTAATGGAATTGTAATTTGGTACCACGTGCCCTCCTTCCCTTAACCTTTGGAACAGTCGTGGAAAGATGGTATGGGCCGGATGTCTCCTACGTGGGTACTTGTCCCGATACAATCCGTGAGCTTGTCTATTGTTCCCATTGGCTCATCCGTATTCGAAAATCAGGTCTGCTTATTCCGCTCTCGTGTACTCCTCCATTTCACTAGGACTGATCCACTGGACACTGCAACTTGTAAACATACACTGCTGTCTACAGACGTACCTATCGGGACCGACCATGTCCGTTACACATTACGCTATCTGCATTGCTTTAGTGTAGTTTCCTGTCCCCATCCCTCAGATAGCGTAATGAATTGAATACTGTAAGTCGACAACGTAAGCAACGTCAGATGAATACAGTATGTGTAAGATGTACAGATAAATACACATAAATAAGGTGTACAGAGGAATAAAATTATTTTATTTCCACACAACTATTTTTGTTTGTAACTTTCGACTCTGTCATTTCCGGATCAGGGTTCCTTATCTCAAATTGATACATGTGCCCTTCGCCATCATCCCTAAAAGTTTGTAACACCGCCTCGGAAACATCCTGTATAAATAATTAAGTTTATATTCTCTTATAGATCTACATGATAACTTATTATTCATTATACTCATATTGCAGCCAACAGACTGCAATAGCTGGCTGGGTATTTCTTCCTTCTACTATTATCCCTCCCACAGTCTGAAAATGGTTCTTCATTAAATCCTCGAAGTAGCTGTTAAAGAGGGTAGGCGATAAAACAGGGTCAAATATTAATCAGAAACATTTTTCTGAATATTTCATTCTTCTGAACGTTTTTAGCAGGAGAAAGTATGCAATAATAATAATAATAATAATAATAATAATAATAATAATAATAATAATAATAATTGATATAGAAGCAGCAACTATTCACTTATCATAACTTACTACTTTACATAACTTTATTTTTATGTATTCGTCCTCGGTGAGATCGCATGCTGATTGAACCCGAGATTTGAGGGTTCAAACTCCGCAGAGGACAATGGATTTAAAGTCTTTCTCCGGGAGGAAAGTGAAACGGTAGATCGCATGTAGTAGATTTATGGCACATAAAATAATCCTGTCCTTGTTAGAATGCTCCAGGAAAAATTCGTCGGCAGCTGAATAACCTCTGAAGCAGAAAGCGTCCTTAAATAATACACCACTACTACGGTACACTTCTATCTACGTCCCATCATGAACCTGTAAGTCTTTTCAACCAACGCTATCACAATAATCCCTAGATCGCCAAGGATAACTATGAAATTCATATACTACAAATGTTGTGTGCACCATCATGTCACGAAGGGAGTAGGTCCTGATTGAAGTCACGTGCTTTCCCCCAGATCCTCGAGACCCATCAATATGGCTGACGTCACCTCGCGCTTCGTGACCCAATCCACTTTCCCCTCCTCCTCTACAATTTGGACACACGCGACTAGCTGTTCAGATGTTTTCAAATGAAAGATGTCTCTACTGGACGACATTCATGGTGACGCAAATGGAGATTTACAAATGCGCTTAGAATACAATGGCATCATAGGTTTTATTTTCATAGTAAAAAATCTTGATTCTAGAGCTGAGTTGATATTGTTTACGAACCGTGAATCCCGGCCCAGTTCAATTTGTTATAACGATTACTATTGTTAAGTTTAAAATGTCATAGAAGAAGCTTGCTTAGGACGGATCCTTACACTTAGGCATCTTTGACCAATTTTATGTCCTGCATACAGGGAGAACCGTAAGTAATGCCATTAATTTCAAGGGGATATTCGAGATATTTCAAACAAAAAAGTTTAATACAATTTTGTTTGTTTTTATTTCGTTTTCAAGATACAAGTTATTTATATGAAACATTCCAAAGGGAATTTTGGGAAAGCTACTGAATTAATTCCCCAATATGCTCAGTCAATTTAAGAGAGCAGTATATTATGACAATAAATAATTGAAAAAATTTCAATTTTATCCTTTAAATGTGCAGAAATTTGATCTGAACAAAAGTTTTCGTTCTCAAAATTAAGTTTAAAAAGTTGCATTTGATTGGATCAAATTTCTGCACATTTAAAGGACAAAACTAAAATTGTTTCAATCATTCATTGTCGTAATACACTGCTCTCTTAAACTTACTAAGCACAATGGAAATTGAATCAATAGGTTTCCCAAAACACGGTGTGAAGTGTTATTTTAAATAAAACAGTTTTTATCTCGAAAAGGAAGCAAAAACGATCAAAATTGCATTAAACGTTTTTGTTTGCAATGTCTCGAAGGGTGACCCCCTGACATTAATCGCATTACTTACGGTTCACTCTGTATATATGCAATTATTCTCAAATTCCGACAGATGGTCTGAATAGCATTCGTGAGTCCGATGCCGACAGGTGGTCCATTCTGTCTCAGTCCCTGATAGAGCCAGGTACCATCCGCAACCTGATAAACCCCGGAGCCCAAAGTCCTTTCTATATCCGCATCGGAAATTTGTATTGCCCTCAATACTTCACCACAGTCTATTTTTACTATTGCAGACGATAGACGAAATGAGGGAAAGGTGGAGAGTTTTTGTGGAAAAACCCTCTGTAACGTCTGCTATGTCCATCACACTTTTCATCACGACTGCCTGGAGGGAAGTTTTAAGAGTGATAAAATCATTACCATGCTTTCTTCTGGGAGGAGAATAAAATTACAAAGCTTCGTAGTAGGAGAAGTAGAAGCAGTAGTACTAATAGGAGCAGCAATAGCAGCAGTACCAATGGTGGTAGTAGTAGTAGTAGTAGTAGTAGTAATAGTAGTAGTAGTAATAGTAGCAGTAGTAATGGTAGCAGCAATAGCAGTAGTACCAATGGTGGTAATAGTAGTAGTAGCAGTAGTAGTAGCCTATAGTAGTAACAATAGCAGTAGTAGTAGCAGCAGCAATAGCAGTAGTACCAATGGTGGTAATAGTAGTAGCAGTAGTAGTAGCCTATAGTAGTAACAATAGCAGTAGTAGTAGCAGCAATAGCAGTAGTACCAATGGTGGTAGTAGTAGTAGCAGTAGTAATGGTAGCAGCAATAGCAGTAGTACCAATGGTACTAGTAGCAATAGTAATGTAGTAGCAGCAGCAATAGCAGTAGTACCAATGGTGGTAGTAGTAGTTGTAGTAGTAGTAGCAGTAGTAATGGTAGCAGCAATAGCAGAAGAACCTATGGTAATAGTAGCAATAGTAATAGTAGTAGTAGCAGCAATAGCAGTAGTACCAATGGTAGTAGTAGTAGTAACCTATAGTAGTAGTAGCAATAGCAGTAACATTAGCAGCAATAGCAGTAGTACCAATAATGGTAGTAGTAGTAGTAACCTATAGTAGTAGTAGCAATAACAGTAACATTAGCAGCAATAGCAGTAGTACCAATGGTAGTAGTAGTAGTAGTAGTAGCAATAGCAGTAATATTAGCAGCAATAGCAGTAGTACCAATGGTGGTGGTAGTAGTAGTAGCAGCAGCAGCAGTAATGGTAGCAACAATAGCAGTAGTACCAATGGTAGTAGTAGCAGCAGTAGTAGTAGTCTATAGTAGCAGCAATAGCAGTAGTAATAGCAGCAACAATAGTAGCAGTGGCGGTAGTAATAGAATAGTAGAAACAGTAGTAGTGTAGTAGTAATAGTAATGAGTCAACATCCAACGTGATCGATATACGATGAACGAATTCTATTTGGTCATTTTAACAGGAAGAGTTCTTTTATGTACTGTAAATCTAAGCTTCTCTTCTACTGTATTATTGTGGAGAAAGCCATTATAAGAATTCTATCGCTAGGCTATTTGAAATTTTTATTACTCTCTACCGGGTTTGAAGTCGCGAACTGTGTTATTACTCCTTCAATGTGTAATATAGATGTTGTGAACAAGTATTAAATCACTACTCTCCTAATTTATCAGCGTAAATGTGATATTTTTACATCAATACTAGAAAAATATTCATGGCATGTGCATTTGGAGTCCCTGATTGTTAGTATTATACAACCAAAATGGAAAAGGAAGTGACTGAAAGAAACAATCCTTAAGTGGGAAAGATATGAACATAAAAAATTCAATAAAATTAAGGAAGTAGTAGGAAGGAGAAGAGAAATATAAACTTGTAATGAATGAGTTTGCAGGAAGGAATGACGTCACGGGGCGCTGATCGGCATTCCTCGCAGCTTCGAACCTCATTTCCTGCCCCCATATCGCCGCTTCAGTCCATTGCTTGTCTAGCTGCGCATTTTTCAGCGGCCCCGATCTCTTATTGTTTCAGCACCTACTGCAAGTCGGATCCGATCCTACACTCCAACCGGGTCTTTATCGTAACTGCTTCTTCCACCTCATTTATGAAAAATATAGCCAAAACGCTTCAGTTGTGTATTGTCGTATTTTTCATTCAATCTTCTCTTCCTTCCTCTTCCATTTTTCATGAATTTTCCATGAGTCCACCGCTTATGTTTTGTTATTTCCCCGGTCTTATCGATCTAGAGTTCCACCACTGGGGACTTACATATTGCATCAGGTCTTGCGTAACGAACTCTCTAGTAATGGCCATAATTGCAATGTCCGCCAGGTGGCAGCACCGTCCATAAGTCGGTGTCAGATAGATGTCCAATACTTTGGGGTTTCTTTTTCAGAAATCGAGTTATCGTTGCTGGCCGGATTCGTGCATAGTTTATGAGTCAATATTGCTGCTTTACGAGACCCTCTTACATGACAATCAACCGATGTACGCAGGTATGTTCCAGCACCTACCATTCCAAGGTAATATACGCTATTGCTACAACTTATGTTGTTGGACAAAGTGAGTCGATCAATAGAAAACGAATATCACTATCCAATCTTATTAATACCAAGCATAAATAAAAGGTCCGGTAGAAACTATTACACTTCAAAGTTGGCAGCATTTCCTTGTGCTACGTAACACAACATTGTTGTACATAATAATGTGTCGAGTAATTAATACCACTTAGGGCCGATTGTGTAAACCATTTAATCTTAGATCAGAGGTTAAATTGATCCTTGTTTTAGCTGAACTTGGAATTTTGTGTTGTATAAAGTCTAATCTGAGATTAATTTCTCTCAAACTAAAGTCAACTTTATCTGAAGAAATTTCTCCGATTAAGTTAGACGATCCAAGTTCAATTATTTATTTTCTGTTTGAAATATACGAGTGACAGATTGTGCAAATAAAATATCCATTATTATTATTATTATTATTATTATTATTATTATTATTATTATTATTATTGTTGTTGTTGTTGCTACTAACTCTTTATCTCAAATTATGAACAATGATATATCTCTTGCTGTTCCTGTCACCTTCGTAAAAAAATCGCACTATCCTAAATGGTTTTCAAATAACTTGCGTATACTTATTAAGAAAAAGAACAAAGCACATAGAAATTTTAAGAAATTCAAAACTGATCATCATTATCAAATTTTTTCCAATTACAGAAAACAAGTTAAAGCTATGGTTAAATATGATAAATTTAAGTGGTTACAATCCATTGATGAAAATTTGAAGAATGAACCCAAGAAATTTTGGAAATATGTAGAATCTTTTCGAAAATCCAATAATTATCCCACCGAATTATTAATAAATGGGGTTCACATTACTGATCAGAAAGAAATTGCTAATGCATTTGCTAATCAATTTAAATCGATTCAAAAACAGTCTCATTCTAATCTCTGTTTGTTGGATTATAATTCTACTGACTTCTTATCCTTACCTAAAATTACAGTTGAAGACGTTTCTTTAGCCATAAAAAAGCTTAAACCTAATAAATCCAAGGGCACTGATGGCATTCCTAATTTTATTATTAAGGGATGTTCTAATATTCTAATACCTGTTTTAACTTTTATATTTAATTTAAGTTTATTAACTGGTACATACCCTATGCTTTGGAAAAAAAGCATCCATTATTCCTATCTTTAAGAATGGTAAAAAAATGTTGTTTCCAATTATAGACCTATTTCAATATTAAATAATTTCTCAAAAATTTTTGAAAAAATAATCCACAAACATGTTATATTTTATGTTAAGAATAAAATTAATTCAGCCCAACATGGTTTTACTAAGGGTAAATCAACAACTACTAACTTAGTATCCTACCTTAATCTTGTTATGCCGGTTGTTGAAACGCAAGGTCAAATTGACTCAATCTACATCGACTTTAGCAAAGCGTTTGATGTTGTACCTCACAATATTTTGATAAATAAATTAGACAACTTTGGTCTCTCTTCTAACTATGTGAGCTGGTTTGAAAACTATTTAACTAATAGACAATGTTGTGTTCGTCTAGGTGATTCTCTCTCGGACACATTTAATTGTTTATGTGGAGTTCCCCAAGGATCTACATTGGGCCCTCTATTATTTTTATTATTTATAGATGACATATGTAAAAGAATAAGTTCAAACTACCTGTTATTAGCTGATGATCTCAAAATCTTTCGCTCAATAAATAGTCCTGCCGATTGCCAAACTCTTCGAAATGATATTAACTCTATTGAACTTTGGTCTGACAATAATGGAATGAAAATTAATGAAACAAAAACTTTTGTCATTTCGTACTCACGAAAAACTACTTCCATAAAATTTAACTATTCTCTTAACAACGTCTGTATTATTAGGAAAAATTCTATTAAAGATCTTGGTGTACTACTCGATTCTAAATTATACTTTCACGATCATGTTCAATATATTTATAATCATTCAATAAGAATGCTTGGTTTAATAAGGTCTACAACTTATTCTTTTTCTACTCCAGAGTCACTATTAATTCTATACTTTACTTTGGTTCGATCTAAACTTGAATATGCATCTGTAGCCTGGAATTCCATTACTTCAACAGATTCGGTTAAATTGGAAAATATTCAAAGAAAATTTATTTCCTTATGTGCTTTTCGATTTATACCCAATTCCTCTGACTTTAACTATGAGATTACCTGTAAATATTTTAACTGTTGTAGCCTTTATTCTAGACGTCAAAATCTTGATTATCAATTTCTTTGCAAAGTTATCAATGGTGATATTGATTGTGAGTCTATCATAAACAACATCAACCTTCGTATTCCTACAAAAGGTTTAAGATTTCAAAAAAATTTTTATAACAGAAATTCTAAATCACTTTCTCCAGTCTGTAGATGCATAAAATATGCCAATTTGCATGGGCACAATTTAGATCCTTTTAAAGTATAGTTTCGTTTTGATTATTAGTATTTACTGTTCTTGTTCTCAATTTTATTTATGTATGTTTTTCTTGATTTAAGATATTATTTATTTGTTTTTGCACCTTTGTATCTTCTGTTTGTGTATTGTGCTGAACTATAATTGGCCTCTGGCTGTTGTTCAGCACACAAATATTAATAATAAATAAATAAAATAAATAAATAAATAAATAAATAAATAAATAAATAAATAAATAAATAAATAAATAAATAAATAAATAAATAAATAAATAATTATATTATTAATATTAATAGATATGGTAGGTACATTTATATATATTTTTCAATTTCTTGCCTTAATACACAAATAATCTTATATTTTGTAAGGCTCTATCGTGTTCAGCACTATCAAATATAATTATATTATGTTTATAACGACCATTAATTATTAATGGATATGATAGGTACATTAATAAATTTTCAATTAACTGTATTACTAAACGAAAATTGTCGTTTTATAAAGCTTTATTATGTTCAGCAGTATCAAACACCATAACAAGGTAACAATTTGGAGACAGCCAACCTTCTTCTTATTGTCCGCCATTATTTACAATACACAAAACAAACCAGTGTCTCCAACAGAGTGTACAGAAAGTCGCCAAAAAGTAGTTGTAAAGTCGCTAGATTTCTCATTATCAACAAAGAAAGATTAAATTTTGTCATTATGGGGTGCTTAAAAGGTCGTTAAATCCCTATTTAAGCAATGTAAAGGTTAAAAGAAATTATTGTTGAAAAAGAGTTAAAGTCGCTAGATTGGCAACACTGAACAAACCTGTACAACATGGTCCGCGCTTCACATACTTCGCCTGTTTATGCGATGTTGCCAAATCCTTTTCACGTGAATTTAGATTGCATTTGAACCAAGGTAATTTGATCGCAGAAACGTTTTATACAATAGAAGAAGTGTCTGAACTCGGTTCGCTTTCCGATCTTCGATCAAAGTTGATCTTTAGTCAGGGAGTTTTATACAATTGGGCCTTAGTAATGCAGGAATGTTGGTTGAATCAACATCAGGTTTTTGCAATGACTCGTCGGCTTACAGTCAAAACACATTAAGTCACAAATATTACTACTGAGAAAAAGGCGTTTGAAAGTTCTTGACAAAACTGAATCCTCAAAATATTATTTTTAGCAAGTTTTTTTTTCTTTTTATATGCATTTAATTTTACAATTCTAAGTTTGGGTAGTTTGTTTCCGTGTTTAAAACTATACGATTAAACACACAAAATATACAGTAGAGCGTCTCGTTTAGGCACAATGAAAACGTAAACAAAGTGCAGGCAACGTGTGGGGGGAGGACGAGCCGTACGATAAACACGAGCGATGCACAAGGTTTTAGTTACAACATTTATGGCGGAGCACTAATTGAAATTATATTTTCCAAAAACACACAAAACAAAAGAACACAAATTGCATGACGTTATCATATACACATTTTAACAGACAAGCAATTGTAACGCTGAAAGAATTCAATATAACAAATTAAAGTTTGCTACTAGATGTTGCTTTCAAGCAGCATTTTTTACGGTCATGAATTTCATTCTCTGTAGGACTAACATAATACCACCGTCTTCTGTGGCCGAATTAACAAAACTACAGTATATTGGTCTGAAGTGACAACGCTATTTCCTAAACATAATTATCCCTTCTCAAAGTTAAATTATTTCAGATAGATCACTATCACAATGTACTGTAAATTTAAGATATCACGCATAAATTTACTTCCGGCCCGCATGAAAATCATATCTTAAGGATTTATCGCTGGATTTGAACTCGCGAACCTTTGCTGGCAATCACTAGACCACCGAAGATGACCAAAATTATAGAAGCACTTGAGTTCTACCTCTCTGTTCTCCGTCTACCTTTATGGTCTGTGCTCAGAGTAATGTAGAGTTATAATCACCGACTTCGAATAACAACTGAATTATACATTCAAGGCTGAGGATCAATCATTTGAACAACTGAGGAAATACAGCAGAATGACATGGTGCTAAACGTATTCCTGACGGTGTGCGTGTTGCGAAATCAGATCAGAATGTATTATTGGCAACCCTGCCGTCCCATTACCTCTGCTGGGAATCAGTGTGGTCAGCGATTGTCAGTAATTGGGCATTAATTACTCTCAGATATGGCCCACTCTTGCGCGAAGCCAAGTGTGCGGGCCACCTGTTGTTCCAGCCCCGCTCGGCCAACAACTGCGTGTCAAGAAACAACTTGGCTAATGTTACGGCTTAAATCTCGCATGTGAATTAAATCAATCAAAGTGAACACATCCGTGCTCAGAACCATACCAAACCCTGACATCTATGGAGCAGAAACGTAACTGACAAAACTGTTAAATTTCTGGAATGTTATTGGTTGGATGTCTAATTTATACCTTTTAACTTGAATGTAAGTCACGAATGAAGTAAGAATTAATAAGGTCATCATGATCACCCAGTTTCACCAGCGAATAGGGATTATGAAGAATGGACACTTCGCGTCGGTACCTTTGATGTAGCCGGACTGATTTCAATGACCTTCAAGCCAGCTAAAGCGTGAGATTCTGCTTTCTCCCTAGAGTTGGCGCTGACATCACACCAGCTAGCAGTCGACACAGAGGAAATATAACACACATAATTAATACATCTAGGTACATTATGTACTCAAATAAAATAAATTGGATCCATAAAATAATAAATCTGTCATTAACTGTAATGTCTAGACTCTAGAGTTCCTTTATAATGAGAGTTGAGACGTTGACCTCAACAACAATTGAAATATGTAATGATTTGATAGTCAGTGAAAATGGAAAAACAAAACTCTTATGAGAAGTAAAGCTATGTCCCTATATTATATTATATATAAATATTAAACGAATTTAATACATAATTTTATAATGTATTATATTATTTTATAATATAATTTATTATATCTGAAATATAAACAATTATTATTACAACTAGTTTGTCACTGAGAAATAAGGAAAAGGTGTTAACTTGAATTTATTTGAAGCAAAGCGTTACTGGATTATGCAATAAGGTAGGCGATGTTTGGATCCTTTGTCTTAATTCTATTCTCAATTATTATCTTTGCGTATGCTCGATTACACTAACCTCTAGCACTTGAAAGTGGAACTAAACGCCGGCACACAGAGAAACAAAACACAGGAAAATTCGCTCAGTGTCCATTCTTTGTAATCCCTATTCGCTGGTTTCACCAACCTTTGTTAAATATTTAACATGTCGTTAAGGCAGTTTAACAGCAAACTTAACGAAAGAAATGTTTCATCAACAGTTGTTGCTGCTAACATCATGTTAAATCCACTGTTAAATTAACATAGCATACTCCCTCAGTTAAATCCTTAACATCCTGTTACAGCGTGAATCATGGCTGCCAGGGAACATATGTTACAAGCCGCATTATTATATCGAGATATATATGCAATGAAAACAATCAGCTGCAATCAATGCTTCAGTATTTTTAATTATTCAGAATAGATATGTTCATAAATACTCAAATGACTGATATTAATATTAGCACTGCATCCGCAGTAAAGAGAAGATGTGTTCTTATTAACGTAAGCATTTCTGTGATTATTATTCCTTGTTAATACACAGATACAATTGCAGATTTTCAAAACGATGATTTAACAGTTCACATGTAATTATGTTAGGTATATAAGATATGAAAATAATGTTAATGCTTACCATTGTAGTATTCAGCATCACAATTATCTTTATTTTCTATTGGTTCTATTTGATCCTGGATAATTGAAAGAATCTTCGCACAAACATCAACTTTGAAAGTACCACCGTCAGTTTTAAAAGGTTCCACTGTATCTTGTGCATGACTCGTCTTAGCATTTCTCTTAATATTTTTATAACATTGATTTGTTTCATAGTTCGCGTTTTCACATCCAAATCCCGATTGGAAATCTTGGATTAAAGAGACCCATGATTCTTCCTTTTTCCTAATAAAAGTTCCATCACTACGTTTGAGTTCAATTACATTCTTATAATTAATTACTAGCTCTACTAAAATAATTATATTTCTCATATGAGGTAAAATTACTGCCCCTAACACGATTCTTTTTCTAGATTTCCGTTGTAATTATGTTAGTCTCCAATACTTTCATAATGTAAAAAATACATTTTTTCGCTAAAAACAAATGACTACACCAAAAGACACGTTCAGTAAACTTTCATACAATCACTGCTTCTTTGATTCCTGTTGCATTACTTTTGACGTCATGTTACCTAACCAAAGTACCTCAAATGGTTGGTGAAACACTATTACATAACAGGATGTTTAATTTTTAACAACACGTTAGTTAACATGCTGTTAGCGTTATTTTAACGAAGCTTGGTGAAACTGGGCCGGCTCGTTACGTTGCCCACAGAAATTTGGCAACTTCATCTTGATCTATTAATCCATCGAAATCCCGGTCTTCCCAAGTTTCTTCGTCGGTTTATATTTTAACATTATTTTTGGAATCCGATCATCTTCCATTCTTTCTAGATGTTTTTACCAGTTCTTTTTAATTTGTTCTATTTTTCATTTAGATATTTATGAAGATTAATACCTAGTCAACGCATTGAAGGTAAAAGTGAATGCAAAAAGCGGAAGATGTAGTGATAAATTAAGATTATCCAACATTACATTTGTTCAGAACATTGAATTTGTGGATTACAATCCGAACTATTGCATATTTTATCTTTTTTATCCTTCTTTACAAGCATGTTCCATTACAAAAATGCAATACTACATGCTAATAAATTACACATTACAATATTGCTAACTCTTTGGAATACAATGTATACACATTAGAGCTAACCCATTCTACTTTCCTTAAATTTACTGTTTATTTTATTTTTTTGGTGGGTTATTTAACGACACTGTATCAATTAGAAGGTTATTTAGCGTCAATGAGATGGGTGATAGCGAGATGAGACCGAGGATTCGCCATATTACCTGGCATTCACCTTACCGTTGGAGAAAACCTCGGAAAAAACCCTACCAGGAAATTTACTATTTACAACGCGTCAACATCTATGCTACTGTTGAATCTTTTAAATACAATGTACAACACTATTTTACAGCCTATTCTATTTTTCCATTTACAAATTTTAAAAAATCAATAGTATTGTCAATCCCACATATTTTATGTTGTCTTGAAAGAAATCTGTCATGATGTACATAAAGAAGAGCAGCGGAACATTTATGGCGCGTAAAAACTATTTCTGATAGTGGGGCCCCAGGAAAAATACAAGTATATTGGCTATATCTCGTGCACATTGAGTTTACACGCTAATTAATCTCTGCAGTTCAAAACGCCATTAAACAAAATACTGCTGTTACATCATTAGCAATGGAAAAGGTCGAAAACCAAAACTCTTTCAATAATTTTTACAATAGACCTAAGTGATTCATTTTTAAGATTGAATAATAGAGAAATTAACTCAGAATATTTAGAACAATTATTGTGCTTGAGTTTTTAGGTCGTTGTATTTTGAAATATCTTTGTTAAGTTTGTGCAAATTGATGTTGAAAAGCGCCCGGTCTCAGTATATGATGTTGCGTTACATTTTGGCTAGAAATAGGATTTATTCCAAATTTCTAAAAAGATAGATATCGATACCTATTTGTGATGTAAAGATCAGCGATCCATGAACAATGGAACTCAGTAAATTCTTATTGGAATCCCGACTGATGTTTGTAACAAATGATTATGTCGCAACAGAATACCCTGTGTTTCGTAGACTAAAGCTGGAAGATAGATTTCCACATGATAGAATACACTATCCTTTTGACTTTATTCCTTAAACATTCTTGAAGTTCATTCAATTGAACTGCATATCACGGAGTGAGACAATTTTACCAACAGGCTGAGAGATCACATAAATATTCCAATCGGGAGGCCCATGTAAAGATGAGAGAACGCCAATATCTTACATTTTCTCTCTCCAATCTTTATCCCTCGAGTCCTGTGTGAAACCCGACACAAAGCATACAGCAGTCCTCTTGATATCCAGTGTTATGTTCATTACATCTAGAGAAAGTTCTACCAACTTACTTTATTGTATGCAAGGTCTAAGGAAGATAAGAACATGGGCACATATCTTACAAGGAATAAATTATATGAAGCCAAGTTCTTTTCGCATTCAATTCCTATCCCAAGGCCAGTTACCTTTAAATTCGTGTTCCTAACCAAAAAACTGAGTAACAATTTAAAGAAACGGGACTACTTTCCGCCAAATCTCTTTTCAATATAGGCTACAGGATGTTTGGGTAATTTTATTACAGATTCTGGGGAGTGATAGCTGTCAGAAAGAATATTCGCCAATGAATCTATTCCTAGCGGTGATTCAATACGAAGCTACATTGCGATGTACACTGGTTTGGATTACAAAGAGAGGAGGCTATTCAGTAATCTTCATAAGAAACGAGTGAATGTGAGATAGGAGAAGATGTGTCAGAGCGAAGTCGAATACGGAGATGAGTACAAGGATCCCTTTATCATCTACACCAGCGTTTCTCAAATTTTTTTGAAGTGGGGACCACTTTTTTAAGTCAGAACAGTTCCGCGGACCACCTTACTCTTGTTCCCTTCGAAAGCAAATTTATCATTTCTATATTTTAATATCAGTATACTTATATTTTAAAATAGAGTTAATTAATTATAATACTTTTGTAATTATATTTTTGTAGCCAATCACAAGTAACTTATAACATATTCTGTGCATTGTTCATTCATCGCTTGCTTGTTAGCAGTTAGTTGTTTAAAATCGTTCTTGTGTGGTACACGCTAGTAGTTGTTCATGTCTCTGTTAAATAGTGCCCATTATAAATAACGGAAAACTGGCTTCGATCCGGATCTTGAAAAGGAAGAAACATGATAATACGCTTCATTTAGGCAGTGCTAATAGTATGTTCAGAAGCTGTGTGTGAAGAAATATATTAATTATAGTGTCATTAAAGAAATATCTAGTCCTAGTGGTAGCTATTCAAAGAAAAAATATTTTCGTAAATATGACAAGAGTTATTTGGAACTTGGATTTACTTGGTGTGGTAATGAGAGTGAATCAAAATCTCGGTGCGTTGTTTGTTACGAAGTGCTTTCAAACGAGTATATGAAACCCGCGAAATTGAAACTGCACTTAGAGACGAAACAAGCAAGTGTAAAAAGTAAACCTGTCGGATTTTAAAATAGGCGGAGTCTAAAATATCTTATATCGTCATCTGGAAAAACAAATAAAATTAATGCAGAAACATGCCCGATTTTCAACAAGTAAAGATGTAATTTAGCACGTTCTATTATTGGTGTACGACGCACAGTACGTGCCCAATTCAATGAGCAGACTGGGTGTCGGCAAAACTATTAAGAAAGTCATCGATACATGAAATGATTCGGTACTTTGGTCCTCTGTTATGAATTCGGGTGATCTCTGACTGGGTTACAGGCTCGGTGCCAGATATGCAGGGAAAAGATGGCGAGAAACGCCACGTTCATAGTCCTTTAAATCCCTCTTTTGTTGCTGAGAGTAGAGTGGGAAGTGGGTAGACGGGTAGGGTAAGAAATTTCATAAAATATTAGTACTGGGAGAAAAAGTGAAGGGTGATTGCCATGTGTCATTTCCATACTCTGAGATTTTCAGCTGTAGTGTGATACGCAATTCGTTTGAATTTTATTTTTTCTTCTGTCTTTTTTGAAGGACCACAAGGGCAGAACTCGAGGACCACAGGCGGTCCGCGGACTACAGTTTGAGAAACGCTGATCTACACTTTTCAACATGCACTTGAAGGATTTAGTGAAGAATTGTTTCCAGAACATAATAGGAGTGATAGTGGGAGGAAGAAGAATAAAGTGCATAAGATTTTCTGATGATATGGCATTGTTAGCAGGTGATATGATACTAAGAAATATGTTATTAGAGCGAAATGACATTTGTGAGCAGTATTGGATGAAGATGAATGGAAACAAGGTGACGACTATGGTTACCGGACGAAAAATACAAAAGGTAAGCGTGCGAATTCTAAATGAGGCAGTAGAACAAGTTGAAAACTTCAAATACTTGGAATGTACTACAAGCAGTAACAACATGATCTGCTAACAGAAAGTCAAAAGGAGGATAGCAATGACAAAGGAAGCTTTTAATAAAAAAGAAACATCTTCGGACCTCTGGAGGAAGAGATAAGGAACAGACTAGCGAAGTGCTTTTTGTGGAGTGTGGTACTGTATGAGGTACAAACATGGATATTACGGCGAAGTACAGAGAAATGACTGGAAGTATTTGAAATGGAGATATGGAGAAGACTGGAGCGTGTGAAATGGACAGACAGAATAAGAAACGAAGCTGTGCTAGAAAGAATGGACGAAGAAAGAATAATGCTGAAATTGATCAGAAAGAGAAAAAGAAATTGGCTGGATCACTGGATAAGAATAAATTGCTTACTGAAGGATGCACTGGTGAACGGGAGAAAATATTCGGGACAGAAGATGATAGACGACATTAAATGTTTATATGGATCTTATGCGGAGACTAAGGGGAAGGCGGGAAGATTGGATGATGTTGGGTTTGCAGTGAAAGACCTGACCTGTGGTAGAAAACTATGAAGGAATAAATTGCCGTCTACTTAAAGTCGTTGCACCTGGATCAACGTTATTCTCAAAGGTGGATTTGAATGAGAGGAGCTACTGTTTGGCTATCATACTTCCTAGATCTAGAAATTTTCCTTTAGGAGTCGTGGAAAGTCTAATCTACGAGTACCAATGAACAATGAGAAGCAACTTTTAACGAGAACCTCAGTCGCTTGTGATGAGAAACGAACGAAACCAAGAAGCTTTCAAAGTTTCCGATAGTCAATGGATGCTATTTTGAGAACCTCCTATAACACATACAATTTATAACACTATAAATTTATAGCTATGTATAAATATGTAATATACGATAAAATAAAAAGCACGAGTAATTAATTAAGTGTGGTCTTGATAAAAATTACACCTAACTCCTTCCATCTCACTCTGCAAAGGAGCAATAGAGTTATCCAAGTGCCAGGCGTAAAACGACGCTTCTATGTGTAATTATCTTCGTACTTAAGCACCGCCGGTTATGGCTTCATTAGTAAAACTTGTTCCTTTTGACACCTCCCATCACTTTACAAAGTTTGTAACAAACTCACGCGAACACTCTGTATATCAAATCCCACAGTTACATTAGCCTTAATGACTAATGAACTTGTAAAACTTCGTACAAATTAATTTAACACAAGTAGTTCAAGGAAATATATAGAATTTCTGGTTACACGTCCAGTTGACAAGAGTTTGAATCCCGAGGGAAGACTGCAGATTTAGGTCTTTCTTCTTTTTACAGGACTTATTCTTTATGTTGTTCTACATACTGATCATAAGAATATAACGAGGGAATTCGGCTACTTGAAAATATATATACTGCTATTTAAAAACCCTCAGAAATGTGGGAAGGAATCTGCAACGGCCCATTCCTTGAAGATTGATATTGATATGAATGAATGAGTATATAAGTATTCAATGAAGTAAGTAATGAAATATGTAAATAATTAATTATGTAAGAGTCTTCAACAATAAATACTATTGTATAGGGTATGCGTTTCCCAATCAAGCGGTCCGTGATTCGATTCCCAGCGTGGACGGATATTTATCTTCATTCTATAGGACTGTGTGTACGCCATTGCCTTTCTAAGGTTCCTTCAGTGGAACAGCGAAATTCGGAGTGAAACAAGGCTTGGAGCTCACATATTTAATTTTCTTAACCCCGATCTCCCTCGCAAAGACGCGTTTTCTTGTACCTCTAACTTTCTTCTCCCATTTCTCTCATTAATTCATTAATTAATTCTTCCGTCTTGTACTTGCCCTGTAACGAATGCGCGGTAAACCTGTACTCTTTTGACTACAAGGTTTAGAAGGGCACCATGTAAGAGAGCCTAATATTGGTTCTAGGAAATTACAAAATCAACTATAAATGATATTGTAGTTCTTTACAGAAAGGAAGTGTGTAAGTAATTAAGTATGTATATAATCAATTATGTAAGTACTTATGCATCTAAGTGTGTAAGTTATTAAGTAAGTACTTCAGTAATCAAGCATGTAATTAAATAAGTATGTCATCTGAGTATGTAAATTATTAAGTAACAAAGTACATAAGTAACCAATCATATATTCTTTCCGGGCGAGTTAAAATTTTTCTGTTTATACTATATTTTATGTTACAATTATTAGCAAAATAAATAAATAAATAAATAAATAAATAAATAAATAAATAAATAAATAAATAAATAAATAAATAAATAAATAAATAAATAAATAAATAAATAAATAAATAAATAAATAAATAAATAAATAAATAAATAAATAAATAAATAAATAAATAAATAAATAAATAAATAAATAAATAAATAAAAGTAATTGAAGGGGTGAGAATAAGATAGTCCAAAGGCACCACTTTTAATAAAATTGTCTTCTTTTTGTGAGCGTTCATTTCTTACACATATGGGGAAGCCACTATTAAAATATTATAAAAATTACTCATCAAACGACGTAAGTATACGCCAAAGAAATTATGGTGCCGCACCTAATAGCATTGGACTCTAAACCTTTAACACGTTCTCCTGTAAAATTTTGTTTGTGTGGCTTAAGACTACATATCATTCTCACCCCTTCAATTGTATAACTAAGTATGTAAGTTATTAAGTAACTAAGTACGTAAGTAATCAAGTATAAAAGTAATTAAGTGATTAACGACGTAATTAAGTAACTAAGTACGCAAGTTATTAAGTAAATAGGGGAGAGTCGGGTAGTATCGGACATCAGGTAATATTGGACAGTGAGTTTCTTTCATCTACCACACGATGATAATACCTGATTGACATGGTTACGTTTCTGTGATGTCGCATAGAGAAACGTAACCATGTCATTCAGGTACTACCATATGGTGGTAGATGAAAGAAACGCACTGTCCGATACTACCCGACTCTCCCCTAATTACGTAAGTAATCAAGCATGTAAGTAATTAAGTAATATGTAACTAAGTATGCAAGTAATCAAGTAACTCAATATTTAAGTAATCAAGCATGCAAGTATTTAAGTAAGTCATATGTAACTAAGTATGCAAGTAATCAAGCATGTGAGTATTTAAGTAACTAAGTACGCAAGTTATTAAGTAAATAAGTACGTAGGTAATCAAGCATGTAAGTAATTAAGTAAGTAATATGTAACTAAGTATCCAAGTAATCAAGTAACTCAATATTTAAGTAATCAAGCATGTAAGTATTTAAGTAACTAACTATGCATGTAATAAAGTATGTAACTAAATACGTAAGTAATGAATCATGTAAGTAACTGTTTAAGTTAATAGGAAATTAATTGTGTAAGTAATGAAATATGTGAATAATTCCGTAAGTAAATAAGTAATCAAGTATGCAAAACATTAATCCAACATGAAAGAAATTACTATCCGTTGTCTTGACTCTGTGGATAGTAGGCCTATATCCGCTTTCCATCCAAGCTATCCATTTTTCGATTCCCGGCATGTGCAACAGACAGAAGACATTTATTTTTTATTTACAGGACAGAGTTTTTTTTTCTACAGTCTGCATGCTCCATTACTGTGGAGTAATACTACATGCATTGGTTTACATTAAACTATGTTCATATAATTACTTTATATTGTTCTAAGGGTTTCTTTATAGGCAATATAGATGGATGAATTTTGTACTTTTCTTTCATTGTAATTTGTCAAACTGTATATTGTTAGCAAATTTGATCAAGTTCTTCTGGTATTTGTGCACAAGTTTGTCTTTATGAACTGGCCAGTTTTCAGACTTTAGAACTTCCGCTTTCAGAATGTCTCTTTCTCTCTCAAGTAATTTACAATTGTATAACAAATGATCTATCGTTTGTTCGTCATTGTTACATGGACATAATGGGCTATCTATAATTTTATATTTATGTAGATAAGATTTTATATTTCCGTGTTTGTTTCATGTCATGTGTCGTCTCAACAGTGAGCCTTTGCCGTGCTAATCACACGACCAAAGAGACTCGCTTTATATGTCTTTGTACTGCTTGCCTAAAGATATGTCATACCCTTTACCAAATGGATTGTAAGTCGGTTAATTAATTAATTAAGCAATTAATTATGCAATTGAGTATGTTAATAATTAAATTATATTAAGTAACTAATCGTCCGCCGCTATGATTCAATTGATAGCGAGTGCGCTTCCCAACCAATCGGTTTGTAATTCGATTACCAACCTGGGCGAAGATTTATCTCCATTTCACGGGAATGGGTGTTTGTTCTTGTCTTGTAGTTATTCTGTAACTCCGCGGTGGCCCTGTAGATTATACCTCTTATAGCTGAGTGCTAAAATATGATATTATTATTCCGTGCATTTTGGTTCGTCTCCTACTATAGACCATACCTGCACAAACAGCGCTCAACGAGCGCGCGCGCTCCTTCGGAGCGGGACAGCCGTGTTTACCGCTCGCCGAAACGGAGAGGAAGATACGTCAGAATGACATAGACTTGCTATAGGTAGAGGAGAGGGAAACGACCACTCAGTTATCTAGTGGAGTATATTGTGTAGGCCTATTCTCAGTAACTGTTTCACGTTGCTTACCTACTGCTACAGTACAGTATGGAGGAATCTAAAAGACGAAACATAACATTTAACGATTTACAGCTCGAACTTACTGATCTTCAATGTGACCTAAGGGCTAAAGATCGTTTGAATAATACTACTAGCCTGGTTGAGTTTTACAAGACTAAACATTAGCAATAATATCCACGACTACACAGGCTGGCTGTGAAAATGATTGCTATGTTTGGCTCAACATTTATATTTGTGAGCAACTGTTTTCTATAATCAAAGGCAGACATCGAACATCTGTAACTGATGTTTCATTACGATCAGTAGGCTACTGTTCCTTTCAGCTGCCAACAGCATAAAACCTCGTTTTGATGTACTGATAAATAAAAATATAACAAAATGATATTGTACATTTAAGTAGCTATAGAATTTCTATTATTTATGTAAAATAAATATTTATTTATTAATAATAGTGGAAGATCGTTTTGCAAACACTGAACGGGAATTCATTTCATAAACACTCGTAATAGTACTTCCTTTTGTGTATATTTTGTACGAGATCACCCCTTCTTCCAGTCCACCCTTATACAGAGCGCAGCTAATATCTGCATTCCGCTCATGAATTGTGAGCCGGCTCGGAGAGCGCAAAGCTTGTGCAGGCCTGGTATAGACTGAAAAGATACATGTGGGGAACAAAATCGGAGAACATGGATTTATTTCGAGGTTATATTCCATTTTCCTTCAACTTCAGACAATTTATTCTACCGACACCTCAGATTTCCCTCATTTCATAACATACCATAAGACAAAAAAGCACAAACTGGTGTACGAGCTTCGCTAATATCAGATTGAGTAGGCTAGTCCATGCAACTTTCTGTACTAACAGCTCACGACCATGGAGCGGTGCAGGTCCAGATATCAACAGATAGGTCCTATGATTCAGCCAAGTTTAATTTTCAATCTGACTACTGGAAGATAACTGTCTAACATACTGTTCGTGACTGAAAATTGAGGCCCTGGTGGTTAGAGACAAAGTTTATCAGCCAGTTTTTTGGGCGGGAATTCTAGAAGTGTGATTTTTATGGTTCACCACTCAGAATTGCTGAATACATGCCGAAACATTACTTCAGCAGTTGTGTTATTCTTCTTTCTTACACGATCAGAACATTACTGATGACAACTGTTTTTATTAATAGTAGCAGGAGACACGTAGGGGTAGCGTAGTGATTAAGTCACTACGCTAGGTCGTCAGTTCGGTTCCTGATACTGTCATGAAATTTTTCCAATTGCTGTAATTCTTCCTGCCGTAGTATTGACTCAATTGAGCACCAGGGAGTTTTCTTTGGGGTAAAATGCTGCTACCACTTAGGACTGACATTCTTAATACTACTAATACAAATTATTTGCAAGGTAATAGTTTTAACCCCCGACTATTCTATGGGCCTCCATGGCCTATAGTAGGGTAACTTTAGTTTTTAGAGTAACAAAAGCTTCCTTTTACCTGAAAAAGATTGCAGTGGGGATTACACAATAACACCATACCAAACACGTTATGGTAGCAGATTTCAGTCACACAATGCACCCTTATGATATCTCTGTGACTGCAAACTCATTCCTAACTATCCCTATAAGTTTACTAATCTCATGCATCCTAACAAGAGTTTATGTGGTCTATGTAGTATAATATAATTTAAGGGCGAAGTCTAGGAGAACATCCATCAGCCGTTAGGAGATTTTAATTAAATAAATAAATAGATAAATAAATAAATAAATAAATAAATGAATAAATAAATAAATAAATAAAGTATACAAACGAAGACATAAATAAATAAATAAACAAATTAAAGAAATAAATAAATACATAAGTAGTTAAATAAACAGATAAATAAATAAATATAGGTCTCGCAAGCAGGGAATACCGATGGAAGGAATGCGAAAGAAACAATGCGATAAGGAAGAGCGGGCGACAGGAAAGGTCACGAGATAGCTTGAATGATATTCAAGAGTACAGTCGGTAGAGAAATGACATCGATAGAATCAGTCTTGCGTTTTGATGGTTACATTACGACTTTAGTTTGTTCCATTGCATGTGAATACGTGTCTTGTATCGCACGGTATTATTATTTCATTCGTAAACATATGTTGTGCGTTTAATTAACTTGGAATTTTTCTCTTGCTGCGTCTTTTATTTCCACAGCGATGTCCTCATTTGTTCATCTTCTTGGGAGAGACAGTACTTCCATCGGCCCTCACCTCTCCCCTCCCTCGGCGTACCTACATACGTACACACGTCAAAACAGACAGCAACGTCACCATTCCTTTCCGGTAATCGTTCTTTGCGCGAGCTATAAAACTAAATAAATAAATAAATAAATAAAAGTAAATAAATAATTTATAAATAAGTAAATAAATAAATAAATAAATAAATAAATAAATAAATAAATAAATAAATAAATAAATAAATAAATAAATAAGTAACTAAAGAAATAAAATAAATATAAATAAAGTGTATATACACATTGTGAAAGGATTTTAAAGCACACTGTGAATGGAACGCAGCCTAGTGTCGACCCAGGGAGTGCAGGCTTCATTCCGCATTCAGACCGCGTGAATTGCTTCAAGTCGCGAGAGAGACGGACCATTGTCCGATACCAGCAGCGCGGAATGGAATATGTAAATAGGATATTAGAGCAGACTTCATTATCACGAGAAAGGGAAAAAAAGTAATTAACGGGTATCTCATCGCACTCATCAAAACTTTTTAAGCGAGCGAAGAAGAAAATACAGTTTCAAATGAAGGACAGTTCTTTTATTACGTCCTTATTTTCTTTAATACGTCTTTGTTGGAAATTAAACCAGAGAGAGAGAGTGAGAGAATGATCCCGTTCAAAGAGCAAGAGCTGCTAGAGCCGTCTTTTGGCGAACCTCGACGGATTTTTAACCGTAGCAGTGTGATATGCACTCTAAAATTTTCATACGTGTTCAATTCTAAATTTATATAAAACATATGTTCGCAATGTTCAAATCTGTTTGAAATGCAACAGATAAAGTAGCTCTTCATTTTTTCCATTAAATTAGTTAGGAATTTCATTACGCCATCGAAACGAGAATGTATCCAATCAAAATTCATATCATTTTGTTCATGCAGATTCCTGTGTAGTGGTTCTAATTAACGGTTATGAAATTCGTGAACTACCAAAGTGTCATACTTCACATTTTCTATTCTAATAGCTGGGAGCTTCTTTAGCTTTCAATATTTTGAAAGGAAATATAGACGTAAACCGTGGATAATTTCTCACAAATGGCGGCTAACTTTATTAAATTGAAGCCTTATGATAAGCCACTTTTTTAACTTTTCAAAGTATGTATTTTTATAGAGTTTTAAAATGCAATATAAACGCTGTCATAGAGATCGCATAACCTTTTGTTATTCTACTGGGTGTTCATTTCAAAGTGTGTCATGACGTCACTGTTGATGAGTCAGCGATTTGAAGCGAGTTTCAGCTTCTGTGTCAGAGAAGTTGCCTATTAATCAAGGCGTTCAATCTGAACTTCAGAACGTGTACGGTATAACTTGAACGTCGTAGCAACAGATGGCGGTCTGTACGGTCTGTGTGCTACCATAACCTCTTTCGAACTGTGTTTTGCGCGGGCAAGTCACACGCAGGGTATTTGTTATCATCGGTTGCGTACGGAAACATTCCACAATACAAATCAAATGCTCCGTGTCCATGTTGACCGTCAAAGTTAATGTCAACACATACGTAAATAATCGTCTTAACCCTTTCCCCATATCCCGACAGTTAGAAAAAACTCACCTCAGTACATGTTTCGAAACAGTTCACATTCCTGCCACTACCGGCGTTACCGTACGTATCACTAAGTACTCTTCAGAATGAACGCCGTACTTGCTAGGCAACTTCTCTGGCACATAATTAATACACCTCTGCGGAAGTGTAGGAAGATTGAATTCTCTAGGCTCATTGACTAGCCACATGACGGCATACAGCGAGCCAGGACACACTTTGAACTGAACAACCAGTAGATTTAACACTCTCATAATAATTAATTTATTTTTTATATTACAAATAATATGCTTGCTTGTAGTTAATTTTCTTTAAATGTCTTTCAAATATCTTTAAGATTCAAATTAAAATTCAAATGAAACGTATAAATAAACTGATTCACTGAGTACCTGGTAATGATAATGATAGAAGGGAGAATGATATGAGAATCAATTAAAAGGTACGCGATCACGAGTTCTTGCAAGGGAATTTCGTAAGAAAGAATTTATGTGAGCTCAAAGCCTATAGGTCACTTGTCTCACTACGTTCCTCATTGTTCTGTTAAAGCAACTTAAAATAATATGAACGGGAAAAGCCGAAAATGGACTTAACCACCACATGAGGGGAGAAAATGCCGCAAGCACGATTGCAGTATGGCTGAACAGCAGTAGAGTAGGGTCGCCGAAGATGAGTTAAAGCCTGGGCAGGGTGTGTGGGGTGAAGAGACACTGGGCACCCAAATAAGAATACACATGGTCTGTGGATAAGCTTCGGGGCTTCTACCGCGTTGTCTTGGTGTTGGTGGCTGACGTTTCGACCGCTGTGTTGTGGTCATATTCAGAGCAGTTGGATAAGGAAATAGTCTGCGAGCTCGTATATATATATATATATATATATATATATATATATATATATATATATATATTTAGTAGTCTCGATGGGGGGAGTACTTTCGGTGATAGGTCGTAGGTTCTCCTTCTCCCCCCATCGAGACTACTATATATATATATATATATATATATATATATATATATATATATATATGAGCTCGCAGACTATTTCCTTATCCAACTGCTCTGAAGATGACCACAACACAGCGGTCGAAACGTCAGCCACCAACACCAAGACAACGGGGTAGAAGCCCCGAAGCTCATCCACACACCATGTACACCAGCCGCGGAAGCCTACGCGAACACAAGAATACACATGCTCGTTTCTGGCACATAAAACACATTCTTGTAATTCCACGAAATTATATATCTGACTCCTTTCACACACTTTCGTTGTTGTAACTAGTTTCACAGACACTCACATAAACGTTTTTTCTGTTGTAATCGCTGCTAATGTTACTTACTGTTTACGTAAGTCGGTAATTCAGAATTTAATATGAATATAAAATTGACAGTCACGAAATTCACTTTCTATCTTGGTATAAGTTTTATGCGCTTCACTACATTTACGTTCCTTTATCATGATGCAAATAACATTAGAGTTTATGATTTATTTATAATTCGGAGTAACCTGTTACAATGAAAAATGTGTATTCACTGTATATCTGATGTAGGAGGCTGCTAATTGTAGGCCTAACTACCTAGGTCTACAAAGAGTGCCTAATAATTATTTACCGCAACTTTTATCACATAATTACGTAATCCTTAAATCATTATGGAGTGTTACACTTGGTGGGCAATGCTTAACACAGAAGCAGGAAAACTCGAAATCACTTCTTACAAACTCACAGCAAAAATGTCTGTATTGAGTAGTTAAAAGTTATTAGAGCTTTACAATGTGATTATCATGTCGCCTATTTTGGCAACTAACAAGCTGTAGCATGTAGGCCTACTGTGGAAGTACATATTCCCTTTAGAAACCGCAGTAGGGGAAATTATGAAATAGTATTGCATAATGGGCATTTGTGCGGAGAGCGTCCACAAAGACGTAATATCTTAAAAGATCTTCACAGACTGTAAATTTTGAAGAATAGTAATGACGCATCGTACGTATATTTGGAAATTTTTAGATAACCTATATAAGGTCGGTTAAAAAATTATGTTGTGGATGTAGTATTGTTGTAAAGGTAGGAAGTCACTTATCAGAAGACTTCGCAGTTACAAAAGGCCTACGCCAAGGATGCTCACTTGCTCCAACTCTTTTCAAGATTTATCTCCAAGCAATTTTGGAACAGTGGAGGAAGAAATGTGGTCAGATGGGTGTACCAGTCGGGGAAGATACTTTAAATAGCCTACATTTCGCTGATGATCAAGTACTGATAGCGGCAGATGAAGAAGATTCCAGCTATATGTTTCGTAAATTGAGTGAGGCTTATAAGGAAGGGGGCCTATCAATTAATTTCAAGAAAACAAAATACATGTTTGTGGGTAGTCGCAGCAAGGTAAATTTAGATACTGGGGATACACAAATAGAAAACTCTGAGTCATTCAAATATTTGGGTGTTACCCTCAACAGTCAGGCCAAAAGTGATGAAGATATGAATAATAAGATTGGTCAAGGAAAGCGGGCCATAAGACAATTAAATACACTCCTGTGGAATGACAAGGTAACAAGGAAAACTAAGACAAGTATATATAAAACTATAATAGAAAGTATAGGTACCTATGGCTCTGAAACTTGGGAAATGAGAGACAGGATGAAGAAGAAATTGTTGGCTTTAGAAATGGATTACTGGCGCCGTAGTTGCCAAATTTCGAGGATGGACCACATTAGGAATCAGGATGTCCGTAATATAATGCAGGTATCAGGAGATATCTTACAATCAGTGGAAACTAAACGCCTGATATGGTATGGGCATCTCCAGAGAATGTCAGCCGACCGCTGGCCTAATAAGGTCTTCAACTGGACTTCCCCGGGAAAAAAAAGAGAAGAGGAAGGCCAATGAAAAAATGGAGCAAGGAGGTTGAGGAGGATATGGTCTGCAGGAGTCTACAAATGGGCGATTGGCAAAACCGGAGTACCTGGAAGTTGAGAAGCGGGAGACGGCGACAGCCGTAAAATTACTCGCAATACATACATACATAGATAACATAATGGAAGATGAAATAGATAACGAAATTCTGATACAGCACTTAGGCCTATTGGCAGGCCATATATGAATAAGACATCGTATTATGAAAACGTAATTGCTAATCTTAGTCAGGTGGAGGAAATGCCAACAATCACCAACAATATAAAGAGTGAGAAGACATCCTCCTCTACCTCAGGGGCTTTAGCTTCCGGTTAAAACTGCAAACAACCCAACTATATACCTTGAGAAGTAATGGTTGAATAGTTGTGGAAAACTTCGAAGTTACTCACGATCGAACAATTGTTATAGTTTAGAAGCGAATCTCAATAAAATATAATGCATTCATTGCATAAAGTTTACCTTATTTTCTGTCTTTAAACTTTCATAACAATCACAAAATTAGACGTAGATTCCTATTGGATGTACACATAAATTAGTCCAAAACGTGTTAGACCTACTGCCACTGGACTCATTTTATTGGACCGCCTGTCATTAGAATGATAACGATGATGATGATGATGATGATGATTATTATTATTATTGCTGCTCCTGGAAGACTTTTACATAAACAGTTTTCAGCTGCAGAGCTATTCAAGGTAGAAAGGATGATGATAAAGGGCTAAAGGGCAAGGGTGAAATGCAAATCATGGCGAAGCTTTTGTCCGTTCAAATCGCATAGAAGCTCTCTGGGATCGAAATCCGACCCTAATGGTGAGAAGCCGTCACCTGACTCAGCTGTTGCTGGGAATGCATGCTAATTTGTTGTAAAGATACTGAGTAAGTACAAACAAGCATTACAGGTGCGGACTCACAGGCTGGCTGGTTTCAAACTGCAAAGCTTTGAGATAGTTATTTGGGTGCAGTTTATATATGGAGCGCCTAATGTGTGCCAGAGAAAACAGTTAAACGAATCGCAACCATTTATTAGTTTCTAGAAGCCCATTAAAATGTATAAGTATGTGCTTGGATATTAGATAGATAAATGGATTTATCGAGTAATAGTATACATACAGATGTTATATTATCATAATTTTCTCTTAAATCCAATGCACGGGTCTTCTGACCATACGTGCTTTGTACCTAAACCAAGTCCTACGTTGTAGGTTTCACCCCCCTCACCTATAGTTAGATTCAACCACTCTCCAAAACAATACACAGATTAAAATAAAAATGGCACAAACAAAACACATTATATAATATATCCTAACCTAAACAGGCATAAAAGTGTATAATTGAGTACCTCTTCGTCAGTTCGCATCATAAACTTCAACAGCTGAAGTTCTAAACTGTCTCGCCTTCAAGAGGAACAATCCAGTCTTTTGTTCCTATTCTCTATTCCCTGAGGTCAAGACATGGAAGCGAACTCCTATTCTGACATAGCATCGAGGGTGGTAGATATTTTTTCCGGATATGTTCCAATTCGACACACTGTAATAAAATATGTGTCCAGGAGTCCTTTTCTCCGCACAGTGGACAAAGGCACTCTCCTTCGTTGACAACTTTATTACCCTTCTATGCCTCCAACCTTAACCACGCTAAACCTGCTCTGCTGTCTTTGTTACAAGGATTTATGTAGTCATACCTCCTCCAGACTTGGATATTAAAGAACTGCAGAATATACATCACTGTAATAAAACTTAAGGAAAACCTATGGGACCAGCGATGATCTTACGACAGGTCCCATAGCCCTTGGCACGATTTCTTGGCTGGCAGAAGCTCTTACTCATAAGAATAATAATTTGTGACTCCGTATAGAAGAACTGTTACCCATCGTCGTCTAACGACTTAAATTACTCCTCCTGGACGTATAGAAATTTCACACGTAGTCTTGCGTTTAAATCTCCTGGCTGAGAAACAGGTATCGCAATTTTATGGGAACGATATAAAATGTAGGATTAACTTAATAATAAGGGACACGTGAATCACTCCGAAGTATTTGGAGTGAATGAACGGTGTGTTATAATGCATTTGTGCCCAGCGATTTATTTTATTATTTATTTATTTTGCTAATAATTGAAACATAAAATATAATATAAACAGATAAAACTTTAGCTCACCCCTGAGAGAGTAGAACTCGTGCTGAGGGGCAGATTCCTGAATTTAAATTACTATGATAATATTACTATGAAATATGTTGGCATATATTTTTCTAGGCTAATATAGACCTGCTTTAAATGTCGAAAACATTTCATTTTCGTAGTTATGCGATGTAAAAATTAAGTCAAACTTGAAAATGTATAATTCTGGCAACTTCAAAGTTCAACTTAAAGCATTCACTTGTCCCTCATATGTTATATAAGTCGGGTCAAGATCGGCTTTGTACTTATTTTTGAGAAGGGAGCCTCCAACATTTACAAGGAAGATAACCTAGAAATGGAAATAATTTCAGAGAGACTTGTATTATGAAGTGTATAAGACAAGCTGTAATATTACGAGAAATAATGATGCGATGATGCAATAAACATCCATGTATTTGAAACAGAGAAAAATTGTCGCTTCTGTTGTTACAAAGCCTTGATCGCGACTGAGTTGCTGTAAGCATTGGCATTATTTACGCTGTAGCTGGTGACTTGGGGTTGTTGCCTTCACCCTCGCAGGGGGTTGACAACTGCGACGGGGTGAAAAACGCGTTGCAGCTGTTTGTATTAGATTGTCGCTGAACTGCAGTTTCAGTGACAGTGAGTTCATTAGAGCCACTCCAAACAAACACGGCAAGGGCTGTCCAACTATTAATCCTGCATTTTGGTTAGTTCCATGTTCTGTTCTGTTAGCGCAAAGGCGGGAAAATGATACACATTCACTTTATAAGAAAATACACTGAATGCCATGTATACTTCATTGTCATGCCACTAGTGTCGTGTTTGAGCACCCAACGCCCTGTATAGTTCTTGAAAACTTATAAAAAGACTGCAGTAATTCAGTGTTTATTGTTTCCATTAGCTTGATGAAACCACGGCTCACAGGTCCCGTGTATCAGTATCTAACAAGGACTAGTGGCTTGTACAGCAAATGCTGCAAACTAAGTTCATTAGAAGTTCAAATTAAAATTTTTCAAATTTATTTCCAATTAAGAATAGCAGACATCTTGAAAGTTATTTGCTTCCATAATAGTGAAACATACTCCCTCTGAATGCTTTTTATGCCAAATACATTTCCTTGAACCTATCCATCTTCAGTTCTTGAGTTTCAATGCGAAAACGCAAGTAACAATGTTAGGACGATCAGGGAATTTTTCATGTGGGAGTACTGCAGTAGCTATTTCAGGTCATTGCGGATTATAGGTGAGAGTTAAGAAAATTTTAGGTTCGATTAAACCAAAGAAATATGAAATTAATTTTGATTTTGTTTTAAGACGCAGCTAAAATAGGAAGCATGACTCATTACTACCTAGGAAAATTAGAGAATCACACATATAGCTAAATATCTACATCACACTGCCATTAAATATATGAAAAAACCCACATCACTTGACTAATAACTATAAAAATATTTCATTTTTAATAACAATATTGTTACCTTAAGTAAGTTTTATAATTTTCAGTAACAATATATATATATAGCTCTTACACAGTAAATTATAGAAATAAAGATCTAATTTAAAATATTCTTTCTCTGCGTCTACTTATATAAAACCTCAAAAGGTTTCACTTTCATATCATCAATAGAGCATTAAAGTGTGTAATTAGTGGCAAATAGGTCTACTCACATAATACTGCTTTAACTATAATAATATTTCATTTTTAATGGTAATAATCTCATCAAACATTCTTAAGTTTTGTAGTTCTTAATATCCAATACACAGCTGTATTCGGAGAACTACAGACCAGAGAATCAGACCTGTAAATTATTTTTATACGCCATCTGAACTATAAATATGTCAGCAATCCTGCAGATCATGGCCTTCGAGTAATATTGTTTATTGTAGTGTGTGTTTTGCTTTATTCTGGAAAGCTATATTTTTCAAAACTGACGACAGATGGATTTTGGAAAATAGGAAAATGATGTAGGAAAATTGACATTTCACTGAAAACTACTATTTTTCTGAAAAACTTTGGGTTCCAAGCTTCAAAATGAGGAGTCATTTATTAAAATCCATTCAGCCGTTTTCCCGTAATTTCCATTACCAGTTCAAATTATATATATAGATATGTTTGGTTTCATTATGAACATGGGCATGACGCTGCAACTAAGCTTTGCTAAGCCCAGTTTGTTTCTATTACACGGTATTTTGTTTGCACTATCTGCAGCCTTTACTTGATAAGCAACACACAGCTTGGAACTTTTTATAACATAGCAGCTACTATACGTAGAGGTTAGTACAGTACAATTTTACTGGCAACCATTTCTTCCATATTCTGTTTGCACTATCAAGGTCATTACCCTGCCATTGTCAACTGTTTGAGAAGGGAGAGGTTTATGTTATGAAATCGAGACTAAAAGTTAGTAGCGCATAAAATGCCGCGGTTAATCCCTCCAGGGTAATCGAGAGTTTAATGTAATTATAAGAAGAATGTCAGGTACGGTAATCCACAGCGAAAAATCGAACTCATCTTGCCAAGAAATGTCTCGCCATCACCAATTTCACAGATGATACATACTTTCGCAGTTGATATAACGTCGTTGGCTGATACAAAAGTAGAGATTTCGCGTCTTACTGACCACATGACAGAGATTTTCGATATTTGCAATTATAGATGTTCGTTCATGATAGTAAGGTAGCCTATGTATGGGTTAACAGTTCAGTTAGCTGCTGCTGCTGCTGCTGGTGGTGCTGGTGACGGTAGGCCTAAATCAAGAGAAATCGCGGCCCAGAAAGACCTAGAAAGAAATGAAGCTGAAGTAAGAACAGATTTAGGCTATTCCTGGAAACAGACGACAATGATGATAATGATTTCGAAATTTAGAGGGTTTGAAGATGCATACGACTATTATCCGAGCTGTCCTCTATTCCTGTTTCAGAAGGATGGACGCGTCCTTTGCTTCAAGTAGGAACAATGATTTACGCATTTTAAGGAAATCTCACATATTTTAAATACAACCCAAGAGGAAGATGCGGTAGTTGGAAGTCGATGAGTATGACAACCATAATACTGCCTGTAAAATTAATTTTAAATGCAATACATAATATTTTGCTAATTTCTTGCTTCCAATGCAAGAAGAAGTGAAGTGTCAGATTTTGTTTTCTACTTAAGTAACAATCAAGACAAGTATCATATTTGACCTAAAGCAAGAGTAAAAACGGTTTCATTACAAAAGGTACAAGCTAATAATAATAATAATAATAATAATAATAATGTATAATAATAATGTACAAGATAATAATGATAATAATAATAATAATATTATTATTATTATTATTATTATTATTATTATTTTTTTTTTAAAATTAATATTGACATTATGAAAGTGATATAGGCCTTCTTTAAAATTACACGGCAATAAGATTTTGTAACATGTAAGGACACGAAACTGAAGTTATACAATAAGGTAAGTGCTATGCCCACCTTCATATAAAGGTATGTATGTTGGATAATGCCACTAAAATATATCGAGTTTAAGTCGAAACGAAATTTGTTTCTACTTATTTTAAAGGGGCATACAGCAGTGCACATAATAAACTACTATGACTATAATAATTTTGAATTGTATTCTCATAGTTATGAAACAAAAGGTATGAATACTTTAAGATTGTTTGAACCAAAATGCAACACTGCTACAGTATTTAATCATAGTAGTAATTTAGGCCCAAGAATATATAACAAATTTATATTTAAATATCCTAATCTTGTCAATTCTAATAGTTCTAGTATTAAATTTAAAAAAGTTATGTATGGTTTTTATAAAAATTGAAAAATTGTAAATTTAAATTTATATATTCTTATTGTGTAGCAGACATAAAAGAAATTGTATTATATACTTCTTAATTTCAAATCAGGAATCCGACCCTGAGCACGAGTTGTACTCTTTCAGGGGCGAGCTAAAATTTTTCTGTTTATATTATATTTTATGTTACAATTATTAGCAAAATAAACAAATAAATAAATAAATAAATAAATAGATAAATAAATAAATAAATAAATAAATAAATAAATGTAAATGAGTTGGTGATATTGCATGTAAATAAAATAGATTAATACAGGCTGGACTGGAGAGATATCTTGAAAGCAATACAGTTGACACGAATCTGCTACAATAAACTGTATCGACAATTAATGAAGTCTAATGAAGAAGGTACGGAAAGACGCAATTTAAAAATTCTACAAAACCATGGTACCCCCACATGGTGAAATGTCGGCATTGGCAAACCAACAAAAGAAACTAATCAAGGCTGTAGAAATTAGATTACTGAAACCTTTTGTGGAATACACCTTTAACGACAGAAAACTAATAAGAAACTAATAGAAGTTATTAAAATTATGGGAAATATTGCAACAAAAATAAATTAATACCAAGAAGAATGATTAAATCACGCAGAAAGAAATGACTCAAATAGACTTGGAATGTAGGCTTTCACGGTCGGCGTCATGGATCAGTGTTATCCGGGCTAAAGGGCCGTGGTCTGTTGGAACTGTTGCTACTATACGTTTCGTCTACTACTCCAGCAGACATCATCAGTGGTGTGGCACATGGGAGAGCAAAGATCTCTTTAGAGTTCCTTCACAATGACATTGTGCTGGAGTGGGGCAAGTGGGCAACAATCTTGGAGCTCACATAAATATTTCTAAAACTAGTGCAAGGAGGCATGCTTGCGCTCGTCTCTCACTCTTTTCTCTTTCACCTAACCTTCTTATACTGTTACATCAGTGAACGGCATTGTGCCTTAATTCCAAAATATCCGCCAGAGGTCTGAGTTATTCTTTGGTGGGAAAATATCAGCTGTATAACATTACACAGGTGATAAGGAAGAGAGTTTGCTCACCCCTAGAACAAAAGGCAACAGAGACATCGCACGTGGGGAATCCCGGAGTTGGGGGGAGTGCGCCAGGGGCAAGTATCCGATGACGTCAGCGGCGCTGAATAAACATAGCCTCATTACGGCACGGACCGGACAGAAAACACCGGCGCGAGCGGTGATTAGCATGCAGATTGAGTCGCAGCCCGAGGAAGCGGGTTCACGTCCAGAAAGGCTCGATTTTCATTTTCATTTGGCGTCGTTTTGCAGTAAAGACGGAGAACTCTCAATTCTGAGACGAGAGCCAGGAAATTAAACTCCACTTGCAGACGACTGAGGGTGCTTCAGATGAAGTGCGGGCCTCGCGTAGAACGAAATGCTGCCACTCGTACACAGCGCACACATACTTTTTAATGAGCAATGTAAATCGCACATACTTTCCCTTTATCCGTTATTTATTAAGGCTATATTTTCAGGAAATATGCATGGAATGAATTTCGTGAGAGGTTTGTGAAAGGGAAATCTGATGAAATCTTCTTATTGTGCCATTCTGAAATACAAAGGCGTGTACATCAATTTCAGCAACTCGTGTGCATGTACCGTAGGAATTCATGAGTTGGTCGCCGAATAACTTTATACAGTGCGATAGTTCACCGTCGTGTTTTTTCTATGATAATGATGACAATATGGGAAAATGATGGGGACTACTAATAAAAGGATGTGCCACAATAAAATCCTATTAATGGATCTGAGTTCGATTCCTGTCCGTTTTCTCGTTTCTGTCCTGCGTCTCCTTAGCTGTGCATCGTGGTTACCACATAAGCAGGGAGTCTAGCATGATATATCGAGGATTTTTATTCCTTTATCGGTATTTTACAGTACCTTTCCTCAATATTTTGGCTTCAACAGAAAATTAGTCAATCACTGGACGAAAGGGCCTTATAATTTTGTAAACACAACGGATTGCTGGATTTGGAAATGTATGTGATGTATTATTATTATTATTATTATTATTATTATTATTATTATTATTATTATTATTATTATTATTAAGGCACTTCGAACTTTTGATTCATCTTGGTGGGTTTCGACTTGATACGATTGTCTCCTTCCTAAAGAAACTGGGTTTGTGTTTCTTATCTGGTATCTTACACGAAGTTTTTGTTCAATGCTGACCATTTGACCTGGGAGTCTTGAATGTCTAACAGATCTTTACTGAGAGTTTTCATAAAGCAAAAGGGTTGTGGCGTTTAGTTTCCACGTTAGTTTCACTGTTAGGGAGAATACTATTACGGATATTTTCGTATAGAACATTACATTTTCACAATAACAATAAGTCTATGATTAAAACATTTGTGACAAGAGATTTCCTGAAGATCGAAGTTTAAGGTACACTGGGATTAAGTGTTGAAACTTGTAAAGTTTTTTGATTAATTCGGTGGATTTTCTGCATCTGTATGTTTAAATAGTACCAGATGTAATCAAATTTCATGCACAAGTTCCTTAGATATTAATTTTCACTTGTATTAATGATATTAAATTATGCGTAAATTCAAAATATCCCTGACGACTTCAGAATTGATTCTGCGTATTAAAATTTTCTTCGAAGGACTTTCATTTTATGATTAAGAAAACTAAGCATAAATTTTTAAATTCCATCAATGGTTAATGAGACAATTTTTTTAATAGAAATCTTAATTTTTACTTGATAATTTTATTTCATTTTTAAAAGTTAAAAATTCATATTATGTAATGTTTTCAGAGAAGAGCTGATTCCATGCACAGGTTTGTGTATGCTGAGTATTCTTGCAAAGTTTCATTCAAATCGGAGTAAATGTAAGCAGCTGGGGACCTTTATATTGACTAAAAACGTAGTTTTGAAAAAACGCAATTTTTAGTGGGTGTGTTAGGTTTGAAAAAGCTGCGCGTAGCATTTTAAAAATTGCCGCCAGATCTCTCAAAATGGCGGACGTAGGGTAAATGTAGGACAAATGTTAAATAAATATATAAGATAACTATTTACATAAAAAGGACAAAAACATTTATTTCTATCCTAATGCCCCTTTGTATACGATCAGTGAGTTTAGAATAATCGGGTCGGTGTTTCAAAAGTAGACACTGAATTTTGAAAAGTATGCTTATGACATATTGATCCGTTTTTCAGCGAATTGGCAGAAGCGAAAACATGGTCTAATTCAGAGAAGAAAAGCCTCATACATTTAAAATTTGTCAACGAAGGAGATTACAACCATGTCATGTGAGTAGTTGAGGAATGTTATCCACTTTAACCGCCAAATATAGTATACATCCCTGACATTTTATAATTAAGGAGTAAATAGGAAGCTGCGGTGTATTTCGAACACTCTTTACCAGGGAACGGATTTATATGGACTAAAAATATATGAAATATGTAAATATATATGTAGTTATTTTTACCAAAATATGGAATTAAATATGGATTTTTACCAAAATATGGAATTAAATATGGACTTAAGATTATAAAAAAATGACTATGTACGTTAAATATTGGTACATTTTAATCAAACTAAACAAAAAATATAATGGACGTACCTTATCTTCCAATGTAGTTTCAACAAAACACAATTTTTATTGTCTGTTACCATAACAATAGGTTACAAACATTTCTTTCAAGTGCTGAAAAGTGAATCTTCTTCTATTGTCTCTGAGGATAGATTTATACTGACTAAAAGAGCGTTCGACGTCACAAGAAGTAACTGGTACATAATTCAATTTCACAATGTCTGCTGGGGATAAGTCCAAGTTAATCTTCACTGTTGATTCACCACTCATCACAGCAACAACCTTTTGTAGTTCTTCATATCCAGGGTTTTTTGAAAGTACAGTGTCCACCTTAGCTCTTACTGCATCTGCAACTTTACCTCTACCACGATTCAGTTGTTCCACAGTACTATTTATAATTTCAAAACTTTCAGATAGTGAAAGGTGCCTATTTTGGAGACTTTTGAGCGTTTTTATGATGCATGAAAATGTATGCTGAATGTGAGCTAAGTCATTCTTCACACTTATGTCACAGGTAACTGTTTTCGCAGTATCAATTGAGACTGCATCTTCAGAGTCCAATGCAAGGAGAACATTGTTAATAGAGTCTATATGTTCGGCATAATATTCAACTGCTTCTAGCCATGTACCCCATCTAGTTAAAATTGGCTTTGGTGGCAATGGAATTTCAGGGTACATTTCTTTCAACACGTTAACTCTACTGGGAGCTTTGAGAAATACTTTTTTCACTGATGAAATCAACAAATCTACTTTAGGGAAATTGTCTCTGACCACTTCTGCCACACGATGAAATGCATGCGCCACACAAGTAAAATGAGTCAATTTAGGATATACAACAGATAATGCTTGTCCAGCTTTGACCATATAAGGGGCAGCATCGCTAATAAAGAATAACACATTATCGTACATAATACCCTTTGGCCACAGGATACCCATAGCTTCGTTGAACAGTTTAACTATAGTTTTGTTATTGCACTTTTCTAGAACATCACAATGTAAAAGAATTCGTTCAGAATATTGTTCACTTAACAAACCGATAACTACATTACCAACAAGTCTACCTTCTTTGTCGGGAGTCTCATCAATGGAAACCCAAATTGAACTATCTTTAATTTCATCTCTTATCTTCTGTATTGTCTCATCGTAGATGGATGGAGCATACGTCTTCCTAAGTGTTGACTCATCCGGGATTGTATGTTGAGTATATTTTTCAAGGAATTCCCTGAAGACCTTATTCTTTAGTTTGTAGAGAGGAATATCAGCAGAGATGAGAGAACGGCACAGGTCGATGTTAAACTCAGATCTTACATTCGATGTTGTTGGTTGTGTTAAAAACAATTGTCTCTGCTTGGAATTTAGTTGTTTGTTGGCCTGATGTTTACTAGTTGTAATGTGTTGTTGCACCAGGAACTTTTGTGTAGATGATACTGCACACTGACACAAATTACAAAATAATATTTTATTGTCAGTTGATAAACCATCTTCTTTAAATTCTGAAATGTAACTTGTTAGTTTTGATTTTAAATTGACTGAATGACGTACTTTTGGCATATTTACCGTCTTTATAGTATGATTTACAAAACTGAACCTATGTGTACTCTGACTGGCATTTAACTGTTGAGCTGCACAACTGAAGTCTGTTAAAAATTTTAAATTAAATTAATACAGTTTTGTAACTTACTTTCCCATTGTTGATAGGACTGCTAATTTTCAAATAACTCTGATGTTAAAGGGATTACTGAACATGTGTTTAAATCTCTATTGTTGAAATGTATTTTTAAAAGTTAATGGAATTTTGTTTTGTTTTATTGTTAAACCTAATATAATATGGACTGTTTTATATGAAATATGGAAAATATATGGAAATTAACGAAAATATGTACTAAACTCTAAAATATGGAAAAATATGGAAAATAAAAGTAGGATTTTTCAACCCTACACATTGTGAAACATAAAGATAATGCAAAATATAAATTATATTAGCTTTATAAGTAAATATGTATTTACATATAAATCCTTTCCCTGCTCATTACACTATACACGAACTAAGAGGCAACACGTATTGAAATTTTCAACACCACGAGACAAGGAATTGGTCATATTGCTTGCGATATTTTTTTACAAGTTTGGAGTAATGCATCTAGGAAGATGGTTGTGATTTTGAGGTACTACTGTAACTTACGGTACTATTTTAATTTCAAGAAAAATTCCAGCAGTTTATAAGTCACTAGCATATCGTCTTGCTTAATCGATATCGCTGCATAGTCAGGAAAAAGATTCCATACAAAAGGAACACTTCGCACTTACTTGCTTCATCTTCAGGTACAAATGAACCATTATGTAGTAACATCATTTTAGAAACTAATTATAAAGCACTGTTGAAACATTCGAAATCTACATGGCAGTCCAATCATTAATATAGTTTCAAGTTTCATGTAGCCATAAATGGTTATGATGAAATTCAATACAGAGATTGCTATAATATACTTTAAATGAGCATTAATTTAATAGTTTGGAACAGTTCTTTAATCAAAAGTATTTCAATTCAATCAACGTGTAACCACACGGTGTTAACAATTCTACAATAAACAACTTTATAATAAGCCAACTTTAATGAACTCCAATTAAACCATTTTGAAATATGGCAATGTAGAGACTTCCAGTAAACAGATGAGAATAAAACTAATTATGAATATTACTGGGAGTCGTATACTGAAATGCAATATGAGAAAAATATTAATATTTGTCTATTCATTCGGCATTTTATATTTTGAGAACATGGACGTTTTTTGTATTGTGCTTCTTCTAGAGTTGCGTGACAAAAGAAATGAAAAACCAACAAATAATTCACATTTGAAGCCTGTTCAAAATGTTACATTTCGGAACAAATGTTTGTGTCCTTTCATAGAAAAGATGTCAGTTGGGAAGGAAAATTAGCCTCTCTGTCCTTGTATTAGTGGTGTTTGCCTTCCCTAGCTCCGCACTCATATTCACGTTCCTCACTTCTACTAGGATGCGTGGCACGCTCCCACTTCAATCATTCTTGTCAGCAATCCTATTCGCGTGGCTGTGTCGTGAAAACGCAACAGCATAAGTTACTGAAAATTTCGCGATTATTTGAGGTAGAAATAACTTGCATTGGCGACTGGAAAAACTCATCTTGCTACAGTTTTCCGTGGTTTTACTAAAACGATAAGACAAATGTTAGGATCAGTCCTAAAAGAAATGAGTCACGAGTGTACATCTCCTTCCCCACACATTTAGGAATTTTTTCAAATTAATCTTTTTGAATCTTAGCCTTGGATTTCAGAAAATAAATTTTCCTCGGTACTTTGGAACGAATTTACTCGAACATCTCTCGCACAGTGCAAGGGTTCAGATCCCTTCTCTCGCGAGAACCTCGGCGCCCACGCTCCACGCTCGATGTGCAGACTTTAACATTTTCGGTGATCCTGACCTTTTTGCTGTTCTGTCGCGCTTCTCTCTCCCTCATGTGGCAGCTATTAGATTACGTCTATTTTCAGCTTTTCTCCTTCAGAATTCTTCAATTTTCCCTCAATAGAACGACGGAATTCGGAGTGAGACAAATGACCAACAAGCTTAGAGCTCACATAGACATTTTCTGTCAGCCCCAATTTCCCTTGCTAAGTACGCGTTTTCGTGTAACTTTCAAATGTATCTCTTCCCATTTCCCCATTGTCATTGCATTGCGACTGGACAAGGGAAGGATGGAAAATGTATAGATACAAGACGAAAGAGTTTGATACGTTCCTTCGTTATGTTTAACTACTCTTTGTGTAAATGTGAAAGCATACAAAAGTGAAGGTCTTTGTAGCCAATAAATGTATCTTGAACGATGCATTGTACAAAAGATTAAAAAAAAAATATGTTTTGCAGCCGGAAGTAGCTCTTAAGCCTAACCTTTCAATAATTATGATAATTATGATAATGATAGATAGATGGATGGATGGATAGATGAATAGATAGATGGCTGGATGGATGGATGGATAGATAGATAGATAGATAGATAGATAGATAGATAGATAGATAGATAGATAGATAGATAGATAGATAGATAGATAGATAGATAGATAGATAGATAGATAGATAGATAGATAGATAGATAGATAGAGATAGATAGATAGATAGATAGATAGATAGATAGATAGATAGATAGATAGATAGATAGATAGATAGATAGATAGATAGATAGATAGATAGATATATAGATATATAGATAGATAGATAGATAGATATATAGACATATAGACAGATAGACAGATAGATAGATAGATAGATAGATAGATAGATAGATAGATAGATAGATAGATAGATAGATAGATAGATAGATAGATAGATAGATAGATAGATAGATAGATAGATAGATAAAGATCAGGTCTGCACAAGGTTTGCGCTCTCCGAGCCGGCTCACAGCTCATGAGCGGAATGCAGGTATTAGCTGCGCTCTGTATAAGGGTGGACTGGAAGAAGGGGTGATCTCTTACAAAATATACACAAGGTGTTCATGAAATGAATTCCCGTTCAGTGTTTGCAAAACTATCTTGGACTATTATTAATTAATAAAGAAATGTTTATTTTACAGAAATAATAGAAATTTTATAGCTACTTAAATATACAATATCATTTTGTTATATTTTTATTTATCAGTACATGAAAATAAGGTTTTATGCTGTTGGCAGCTGAAAGGAACAGTAGCCTACTGATCGTAATGAAACATCAATTACAGATGTTCGATGTCTGCCTTTATTAAAGTTTATTATAGAAAACAGTAGCTCAAAAATATAAATGTTGAGCCAAACATAGCAATCATTTTCACAGCCAGCCTGTGTAGTCGTGGATATTATTGCTAATGTTTAGTCTTGTAAAACTCAACCCGACTAGTAGTATTATTCAAACGATCTTTAGTCCTTAGGTCACATTGAAGATCAATAAGTTCGAGCTGTAAATCGTAAAATGTTAAACGTTATGTTCCGTCTTTTAGATTCCTCCATATTGTACTGTAGCAATAGATAAGCAACGTGAAATAATTACTGAGAATAGGCCTACGCACTGCACTCTACTAGATAACTGAGTTGTCGTTTCCCTCTCCTCTACCTATAGCAAGTCTATGTCATTCTGACGTATCTTCCTCTCCGTTTCGGCGAGCGGTAAACATGGCTCTCCCGCACCGAAGGAGCGCGCGCGCTCGTTGAGCGCTGTTTGTGCAGGCCTGATATAGATAAATAGGAGATTTATTGAGTAATATTATACATGCAGATGTTATATTATTGTCATAATTATGTCTTAAATCCAATGCACGGGTCTTCTGACCGTACGTGCTTTGTACCCAAAACAAGTCCTACTTTGTAGGTTTCACCCCTCTCACCTAATAGTACAATACTCTGTTCTGCCAATGAGAGTCTTATTAGAGAAACGAACGAAAAATATTTTACACAATATGTCATGCTTGCTTCTCCTACCTTACCGAGCGCCACACAGCAAAACAACCAGCATCACTGGAACTTACCTGCAACACAGAAACAGAACACATGAGGCCTACTGTCCTGAAGGGTTGTGGGTTTAGATTATTGCGTGAGACAGGCATTCTTCGAACCTAATTAGCCCGCATTAGTCTCGACATCGCAACACAATTACATTTAACAAATCCCGTAATTTCACTATGTAAATGTGCTGTCAGTCGCATGACGAGGGGAATCCCATGTGACAGGGCCGATTACAGCATCATATGCTACCCTTATCAACTGCGAACACACATGAGGGAGACTGAGTCCCTCCATGCTGCTAAATCCAGGAACAAAGCTAGGAATTAATTGTTGTACGACTGGGTTCGAAGGACGTCCATCAGGAGGAAGGAAAGAATTCTGTCTTCTGCTCCTATTCATATGCCACATTGTGATGTACCGCTGAAGCTGGACTGATGAAGCACATGCCTATCACTGTTACATCGAGATATCCTTGGGTCTGATCTTGCGTTCATTTCAAGAATTCTGTAATTTAGCTAGTTCATACTCATTCTTCTTATGATTTTGAACATATATTACATAATTCAGATAGTGAGATTGCTTAGTCATGTGATCAGTATGATGAAAGAATGCCGCATAAAGGCACAAGATATGAAACATAAGCAAAGTTCCTACAAGAAGTACAGTAGTGACCAGTGTGCTGCATTGGAGTTAAATCGCTCGCTTGAACTCTGTCGAGTGTCGCACCCTCGAGTGAGTTACGATCGGTCGTGATACGCTCGTAATAAATAGAAGCACAGTACAAGGTCATCTCACCGACATGTATTATCTTGTATGGAAGGCGACAGATAAGATACACATATGTTTTGCTCACACGGTAAAAATAAGGCTATATTTTCTGCGTTTATGACAAACGTTTAATGGAACAGTCAATGGAACATACCAAAACAGGAACATTAAGTTATAAATAAAATAGTATAAAAAACTTCGATATACAGTTATTATTCCTAATTAATAATTATTCAATAGGTATTTGATTTACCACATATATAATATGATAGGTCCATACATAGTGTTCCGCCTATATACTGCGACAATGTAGAAACGTTTTACAAAATATTATTGATATAGCAGTAGATTAATAACAATATTAGTACAGAGATAACGTCACAGAAAATATAATAAAACGAATAATCATGTTGTACGACTGTTACAGACGCAAAGATTGATACATTAATTATTAGAGATTATTATTATTATTATTATTATTATTATTACTATTATTATTACTACTACTAGAAAACTTGATACAGTTCTTGCATTATCGTGATTGTGTTCTCCTTTATAATAATTACATCTACATGCAATAACACCTACCAGATGTGGCAAAAACAAAATCACTCCTGTGTGTGGTGGGGGGGGGAGGAAACACATTTACCTACAACATTTATATTACATTTTAAAGCAAGTTTTGTAGTTGTACTATGGAGAGGTTAGTTAAACACTGCAAAGTTTTGAAATGATAAACATCTATGATGTTACTGCAAAGTTCATCACTGTAACAAGAACGAATGTCTAACGCTCGGCTTATACCGTTCGAGGATTTATCGCTCGTGACAATTTTACCCATCATGTATGTGCGCTACCTATCGGATTATGCTATGAACTATTTGGCCCTCGAGCGAAAACGTCCGATGCAGACCTCTGGTAGTGACAAAAAAACCGGACCGACCCTTGTAGCTGATTTCAGAGCCTTGTTCACTCCAGAGCACGATAGACTGGTAACTAAGACTTTCGTGGTTCGAATCCTGCCTGGGAAGGAAACTTTTTTTTATTCCTTATTCATATTTATTCCCAATACTTTCCGATTGCTGGTAAAATTCATGTTCTGGGAATACTGAGTTAATTAAGTAGTAAAATATCGCTGCAATCGAAAAGTTATCCAGGATATCAAGGTACGTGATTTACATGGGCTTCTAGCAAATGATTCACGTACCTGATCCACAGTCATTTCGGCCACATGTTTTTTTTATAATGTTTCCCTGTCTTTGAAATCCATTATCTCGTGGAGTTCTATCCCACTCGTAAATGGATTTGCGTGTAGAAGGGTCCACATTCCATTCCCTCCTTATGCGCCGCTGAACAGCGTAACTGAATTCAATTCTGCAAACCAGAGCACGCATTGAAATTTTTGTTGTACAGTCCACATCTCTATTGACAAGGAACTAGACTGATGAATGCAAATTTTCATTCATACAACAATAAACTTGAAACGAAACATTTCACACAACAATGGACATCTAACAATAAGCGAGAAACAAAACATTGTGGAGAGTTTTTCTATTGATTGAGCTTTATCTTAAGGAATTAATATACGGTTGTGAAATTATAAGCTATTACTTCTGTATACTCTTAGTGTGGACACGTTGTATAAAGATTAACTAGAATATCAAATCGTATAAGTACCTTGTTCAGTTGCACAACATTTTTAATCCTCCTGTATAATTATCCTCACTGGCACATAGAATATTTTGCTTGTTTCACCCTTCAAATATAAGATTATTCGCCGTATGTGTTCAGGCCATTGCGAGTTTTTTCTCATTTATTCTATTGTATTGTTAATTCTTTATATCCCCAGTGTTTGTCACTTCTTCATTACTCTCATGATAGGAGACCGTAAACTGCCAAATTAAAACAAATAACATATTTGTAGTACGAAAACGAAAATGATCGTGGGAAGTGTGTTATCTGTTGGTTGTCGAAAACTTCTAAAATAGACTAAGACCGAAAAGATCTCTAGAGTCATTCACGAGTAAATAAATTGTTTCATCTTGAAAATGAAAAGTTTAACAACTCTGTGAACTCGGAAAAAAGCATAATTGAAATAAATTTTGGAGACCCTTTACCAGGTGTCAGGACTCAAAAATGCAAGAGTTCGTTTCAAAGTAGTAGTTTCATTTATGCGAAGTATGCTGTGGAGATTATACAGGTAATACTAACTCCGACCTTCCTAATGAAGTCTGGACGGTCACAGTGCTAGGAACTGTGAAACACAACATTTTCACGTTTTTAGGAAGTCGATTAGATGACAACGCCTCGACGACTTGGGACGCCAGCGGACATAATTCATAATCGATATAAAATACCATGAAGTGACACTGTAGCTTCACATGTACAGTAAATTACTAGGAGAAATTATGAAAGAAAAAAATCACCTCAGTATGAACCTACTGAAGATGGGCCTACAGAGTTACAAAGGTAGAGGGAGTATCTGTCACAATGACCACACGTAGTTTACAAAAAAATTGAGACGAAATTTATTTTATTGACTTCATAGCAACTTCTCTTTACATTCAGATACAGAAGTCAGGTCACTGAACTGAATTACGAGTAATCTTTTATCTGCTTACTTAGGTTTAAAATTCATTACATAATATTTATTTTTCACATTTATAACAATAGACAAAGTAAAAAACTTTTCTGTGACTACATTTTCATCAAGAAAAACGTGCCGTCACTTTATAATTTTTAATATCTATAATTTTGAAGGTTTATTTCGTAATATTTTCAACCCTTATTTTCTATTTTGTCCTTGAGAGACTTGTACTGCACGATACAATACAACTACTTCAGAGCTAGAGGTATGCGAAGTCTCGGCCGAAACGCTAGCGGTAGTTTTGCTTAAGTCAAATTTCTTTTATCTTTCGTAAATCTACGACAAGAGGCCTCGGACTTAACTTGCTTTACGAAGAAAGCTATTCTAAAGATTTGTATCGACCCCTGACGATTGAGACAGGTACTAGACCTCTAGTATCGAAGTAAATATATATGGAAGCTCTACTTTTGTGCATTTCATCATCTTCAATGGAAGGCAGCTACACTTATATTTGAAATTTCATCTTCATGGGTGATTTTTGAACATAAGAACTGGAATTCAACAACAAGCATAGAAACCACTTAATGACATGGATAAGGCCTGAGGTGAAAAACTGATTTAAAGCTTTGTAGCGTGAGAAAAAGCCAAAATAAACCGTCGGCCAATGTTGGAAATTTCATTTTTGAAGTAATTATAATTATTTATTTTTTTAAAACTACAGAGAGCAAGTATTTCATAGTGCGAAAATACAATTTTCTTTTACGTTTATAATGAATAAAAATGATAATATTAATACAAGAAGAATTCAAATGAAATAAATACTAAAATTTTTCCCTTTTCTTCTCACTTTCTCTCAATTTATTCACGAAAGATTGCTGTTTTATTTTTTCTTGCTATTTTCCATATTTTCTTAACGAGTTATTTTCTCAGTTTGAACTGTAAATTAGTTTAAAATAGCTTGTAAGAGTATCTTAGACTAGATATTTTTTTAGTTTAACGTAGTTTAAAAGTGTGATTATACGGAACAATAAGGTGTAATTGTTTGTCTTATTTGAACTGTTGTATCAGTGAAGCGGGGCGAGTCAGCGAAGTTATGGTTTACAGTGGCAGTGAATTGTTTCGATTAGTGATATTTTATAATGTCAATGAAATGTGTTATATAGTGTCAGTGAAATGTGTCATAGTGTCAGTGCAGTGGATGAGATGAGAGCGAAGTGAAGACATTTTTAATGTCATTTTAAATGTTACTGTTTAACATTCTTTGTCTTTGGAATTCTCACCAAGCTAAGGAAGACTGAATAAATAGAAATAATACCAATGTGAAACTTACGTAGGACCCATACATATGTAGGTTGTAATGGAAAATTAGGTTCATTTCATTTCTGAATTGTAATTCCAATTCTGAACTTATTAATTAGGTTATTTTAACTGTTATTGTTAATAGTAATTATTACGTATTTTGTAATTATTATGTATTGTAATTATATATTGTATATTAATTGTAATTATTGTCTGTAATTAAGTCACCACTGCCACCGGATGTTTGCCCATTTGCAGTGTAAATAAATACATAGCGTAAAGGTTGATAATACTGTGATACGAGTAATATTGTGGTAGTTCTTTTTGAGAATTTATTAAATTTTACTGAGCGAGGGGAAGAGCGGTTTTTTTGCGTCAACGTATTAATGGAATGTTCGCGGACAAGTTGCTGCACAAAACCGGTCCTTCTCTCGCTCAGTAAAATTGTAATAAATCCTCAAAAAAGAACCATCACAATATTACTCGTATCACAGTATTACCAACCTTTACCCTACATACATATCACCGTAATATTTTTTGTCTTTAAAATCATCAGGAAAAAGATTTTATTACAATTTTATGATTTTCTATACAGCTATATTTTAATTTTAGTATAAATATGCAATCTGAGTCTCATGAACAAATGAGCGTGCCCGTTGACGTCATACAGCATGAAACATAAATGTACTACTCTGCCAATGTAATATTCTACGTCTCTTGAGGTCGCAGAGGCATCCAAGGGACAATGTCGGAAGGAAGGCAGATAATAAGACAGAGGGGCTGTTAGCCGATATGTTTCAGTATCCGGTGCTGGATAGCAGTCGAGATCTCAAGATGAAGTGAACAGTAGTGTAATCAGAATAACATGAAAACTGATCAGTTTTATCTTCGTTGTTTTGTTCGTCATAAATCTGACAGACTCTACGGGAAATCGAATCCCGAATACGCCAGTCGACTGACTTGAAAGACGTATAACATTTTGGTGTACGAAGCCCAGACCTCGGCCTCGTTCTCATGCAGGCGTCGTTTACTGTGAACACTCTTTCTTCGCTGTCGTACAAATGCGTTCTGCAGAGACATTACGGAAGAAATATTCTGTTCTACACGGAGGAATGTGGGGGAGAGGGACGCGTATTATAGGGGAGATAAATGATGCCGTCGCTACACCCGGCAACCAAAAAATAGAACACCTCCAGCGGTAGATAGAGAAACTCATGTACACCTCCACTGCTTCGAGCAGAGGACTTCTGAATCTGTGTCCACAAGGAAAAAGAAAGATCCGAGACGTGGATTGGAGGAAAAAATGAATGTAGGAAAAGATTAATTAATTTCGAATTTATTGTAATATTTTGCTATTGGTTAGTAAGATACGAAGTCAATAATGTTGTCCGAAGTTAAAATGGCTATGTAGACAGAATCATAAAGCTTACATCTGTACAGTACAATGGCAGGTACGTGAGAACAAGAAGAAATCTAGTTATGCAGACACTGGAAAAAGAAATCTCAGAACAGGCACAAGATATGAAACATAAGTGAAGTTCCTACAAGAAGTACATACTCTAGATGTCCATTCTTCTTCTGGAATACAAATTAATCGGATTCGGTGAATATATAGTCAGACACACTAACTACATCTCAAGGTAACACATTTATGTTTTGACTTAATTAGTAACAGCTATTAGTAATAGTTGTAGCAGCAGTATTAGCTATAGCGTTGAAACAGTTGTAGCAATAATAATAGTTACAGCGTATAAATAGTTACAACAGAAGTAACGTGGAGTTAGTTGTAACAGCAGTAGTGTTGAAATAGCTATAGTTTTGAAGTAATAATAGTCATGGCGTATAAATAGTTGTAGCAATAGTAATAGTTATAGCAACATTAGTGTAAATGGTTGTAGTAGTAGTAGTAGTAGTAGTAATTGTAGCAGTAATAAATAGTTGTAACTTATAAACAGTTGCAACAGAAGCGATAGTAATAATATAATTGGTTGTAGCAGTGGTATTAGCTATAGCGTTGAAATAGTTGTAGCAATAATAATAGTTACAGCGTATAAATAGTTACAACAGAAGTAACGTGGAGTTAGTTGTAACAGTAGTAGTGTTGAAATAGGTATAGTTTTGAAGTAATAATAGTCATGGCGTATAAATAGTTGTAGCAATAGTAATAGTTATAGCAACATTAGTGTAAATGGTTGTAGTAGTAGTAGTAGCTATAGCGTTGAAATAGTTGTAGCAATAATAATAGTTACAGCGTATAAATAGTTACAACAGAAGTAACGTGGAGTTAGTTGTAACAGTAGTAGTGTTGAAATAGGTATAGTTTTGAAGTAATAATAGTCATGGCGTATAAATAGTTGTAGCAATAGTAATAGTTATAGCAACATTAGTGTAAATGGTTGTAGTAGTAGTAGTAGCTATAGCGTTGAAATAATTGTAGCAGTAATAAATAGTTATATAACTTATAAACAGTTGCAACAGAAGCGATAGTAATAATATAATTGGTTGTAGCAGCAGTATTAGCTATAGCGTTGAAACAGTTGTAGCAATAATAATAGTTACAGCGTATAAATAGTTACAACAGAAGTAACGTGGAGTTAGTTGTAACAGCAGTAGTGTTGAAATAGCTATAGTTTTGAAGTAATAATAGTCATGGTGTATAAATAGTTGTAGCAATAGTAATAGTTATAGCAACATTAGTGTAAATGGTTGTAGTAGTAGTAGTAGTAGTAGTAGCTATAGCGTTGAAATAATTGTAGCAGAAATAAATAGTTGTAACTTATAAACAGTTGCAACAGAAGCGATAGTAGTAATATAATTGGTTGTAGCAGTGGTAATAGCTATAGCGTTGAAATAGTTGTAGCAATAATAATAGTTACAGCGTACAAATGGTTACAACAGAATTAACGTGGAGTTAGTTGTAACAGTAGTAGTGTTGAAATACCTATAGTTTTGAAGTAATAATAGTCATGGCGTATAAATAGTTGTGGCAATAGTAATAGTTATAGCAACATTAGTGTAAATCGTTGTAGTAGTAGTAATAGCTATAGCATTGAAATAATTGTAGCAGTAATAAACAGTTATGACTTTTAAACAGTTGCAACGGAAGCGATAGTAGTAATATAATTAGTTGTAGCAGTAGTAATAGTAGTAGGGTTGAAACAATTACAGCAGCAGTAACAGTCATAGCGCATAAATAGCTTTAGCAAAATTTAATAAGCATAGGTTATAAATAAATGTAACAATAGTTATAGTGGTAAGATGTAAATATTTATAGCAGCAGTAATAGTTACAGCGTATAAAGAGTTGTGAGATAGAAATAATGGTAGTAGAAATGGAAGTAGTAATATAGTGTTGAAGTAATTAAAGTATCAATAATTTCAGCGCGCATTAGTTGTAGTAGTCAAATCGTAGCCTAGACCTAACAATAATAATAATAATAATAATAATAATAATAATAATAATGGTTTATTTAACCTGGCAGAGTTAAGGCCATACGACCTTCTCTAAAACACAACCAGGGGATAATTGTACTATTCATAATATTGTAGAAATAATTCTATTGTTCATAATTAATTGTAGCGTAGAAACAGTTATATTGTTCATAATTGTTGTGTAAGAATAGTTATAGTGTTCATGATTGTAACGCAGAAATAGTTATAGCAATATAATAATGTGGTGATACAGTAAGTTGTAAGAATAGTGGTACCGTAGAAATAGTTTTAGCAGTAATAACTGTTCCAACGCAGAGATGGTTGTAGCAGTAGTAATAGTTCCAACATAGAAACATTTGTAGCAGTAAAACTAGTTATACGACTAGAAGTGGCTATAATTATAGTAGTACCAGTAATAGCTTTAGTGATATCAACAATGTTATAACAGCTGAAGCAGTAATATGAACATCCGCACAGAAGTGAGAAAAGTGATAGTTTAAGAATCAAATAATAACGAGAATAAAGTTGATGGCGGAGAAGTTTACACTGGAGTAAAATTAAAAGCACGTTGAAAAAAATAGGGAAGTATATCTGATTAGGACCCTGGAACCGGAGCTGGCCTTACAACTTCGGTGGCTACAATACACTGCTAAGGAAACGAAGTTGGGACACTCAGGCACGTGGAGAGCCGCGAGGCAGGGCAGGCGTCTGTTTCAGGGGGTGCGATATTAATAGTGTCATAAAAATCCAAATTACTTGGATGGCGGCGGCGAGAAGCGAAACTTGGAGGCATAAAATTAAAGGTGAGGGAAAGAAGAGATATTAAAAACACGAACAAAATGGGAGAATTTGATGCGCGCCTCGCCATTTTGTGGGATATTAAGAAATCAATTCGCACTTCCGTATATCTCAGGGTAATGAAAAGGGTGCCGTTTACACAGTCTGGGCTTCGATTCCACATCAAATTTAGTGACATATTTGTTAGATGAAATGACTGCCTGGGATTTTTCTGCAAGGTAACTTTGTCCTTTGTCAATATAATTTCATTACTGCACCATTTAAAAAGAAATTAGTTTGAAAGATAACTTGATCACCATACAAGCATGAGAATTCCACAAAGAAAAGAACATACTATTTAAAGAAACAGAGACCGTAAGAGTGAAACCAGTCTTAAGAACAAAGCATTTACAGACCGATTATTTAGTCCTGACAGCTCAGCGACGCGGAAGAGGGGAAGTAATAGGACTAGTGGGGAGAGCTCCGGAGTAGAGATAAGGGCGAGCGGTCGGTAAAGGAATGCAGTGAAGCTTAATTGTACTAGAAACATACCGCTCTACCGCACGCTCATCCGATCGCTTCGACGGTAATCGAGAGACTAATCCAAACACCCTTGGCGAAACTAAATGGACTCGTCTGACCCAGGCGCACATCGCCAGCGACTGTCAGGACTAAATAACCGTACTGTACATCATTTACGATTTTAAATAAGCAGATTAATTTGTTTCTGTTTAATTTCATCTTGTACAGTCTTAGAAAAACGTTTTGTCGCACAAATACTTTAAAATTCCAGAAAGGAGGCAGTGCGCATGATCATTCAACAAACCAAAACTATTTTTATTACTTTAATTAGACGTTCTCTTGTGAATCAGGTCGCTCGTCGTCTTATCATACGCACTACCTGCTTTCTGGGACTTATGAAGTATCTGTTCGACTGTATCTAAGACTGTACATATATTCAGCAACATATCTCGAAAGCTTCATTTCTGCACTTGGAAAATGGAAATCTACAGCAGATACAAAATTAAACCTATCCAATTTCTTTGTGAAACACTAATTTGACCTTACTTACTAAAGTAACTCCTGAAATCTAATGAAGTTTTACAAATTGTTGGCAATACCATCTATGGTTCATAGCTAAAAATATTAGCAACTAACAGAATGAAGAAGATATGGATAAATTTTGTCCTCAGGTATTAATTTTCAGGATAGTAATTATTCTGAGTGTAGAAGATTTTGGGAACTCTAACATTTCACAGCTCTTTGGCCTTATACCAGTCTATAGGCTACTAGTCTCCCTAAAGGAGAGGGCACGAGCTGGAACATCCCTCACACATAGTCCGCTTGGGTAAGCCATTGTGATACTCTGAACAAAATATTGTGCACGCCGTAAGGACCTCCTGCTCTACAGAGCCCCCTACGGGCAACCCCCGAATTCTTATACAACCTGCAGTCTTTCCACTTAGGGATCATTGCGGTCCCGGTTCTATGAGGTACCATGTACCCAAGGGAGAGACCAAGCTACATAGCACTATCACCAGTAACTAATGACCACTCACCATGGGGTCCAAGTTCGGTAGAGGCCCGCAGCCAACTCTACATCGGTCGCAAGCCCGAAATGGGAGGAGAAGAAACAGAGATGATGATGATGATGATGATGAAATGGAGAGTGTTGTTGGAATGATAGTGGGGAAACGGAAGTAATAATAATCCGTGGCGCTACAGCCCACGAAGGGCCAAGACCGACCAGCCGGCTGCTGGACTCACGGCCACATGTCGAAGCAGAGGTGAACGATCATCCAACCAGAATGGAGGTATCGTGTGGTTAGCACGATGAGACCCCCAGCCGTTATAGCTGGTTTGCGTAACCGGATTTCGCTACCTACCGTAGCTCCCCAAGTGCATCACGATGCTGGGTGGGCACCGGTCCCATACACTGGCCGAAATTTCATGAGAAAATTTCTTCCCCCATGAGGACTCGAACCAGCGCGCATTCCGTAACGCGAGTCCTAGGCAGGATGCCTTAGACCACGACGCCACGGCGCGGGACGGGGAAACGGAAGTACTCCGAGGAAAAACCTCTGCAAAGTTTGCTTTGTCCACCACAAATTCTATCACGACTTTCCAGGGATCAAACCTGGGCCATCTGGATACAAGACCAGCGCAGTAGCACTGATCCAGAGACGCTCCACTCTTTGGCCTTGATGAAACATCATGGTACGCACTTAAAAGTGTGAAGTTTCAGAAGACCGACGCGTCGTATGAAATGGTTTTTGGGGCATCCTGTGCCACTAACAAGTACATTGTGTTCTTATAATCTACAGCTCAAACACATTCGACCGTGAGGCACAAGATACTGCTGTATTATATACGCTGCAGTAATACCTGGGAAAATGGGGAAATTCAGAACACCTGTTGGTATCCACAGACAGAGCGGGCGGGCTGGATGTTTTCAGAGCATTGTAACTCAATTGTGCAGCAATAAATACACCAACACATGTAGCGGTGGAGCCTAAGGAAGCGGGCACTGTTTTGTTTGCGTAATGCTCCTCACAGACCCTGGCTTCACGTCCTACAACAGGAGTATGTTCTGGTAAAGTCCATTTTACGGGGAACAAAGAAGTACAACCATCCGGCTTTCTTAATTTAGAACCAAGAAAAATGTATAGTAGCTGGCTTCTGTATTATAGTCACATTCTGCAACGAATGTAATAAGTAAAGGGACCATCAATGGAGGTGAAAGTTTGTAATAAGCAGATTCATAAAGATAAAACATAAATTATGGTCTTGTGCAGACTATAAGCTATTACCAACATCATTATTATTATGGGTTTACTTTAATAGCCTGTTCCGACGTTAATAAAAATTCGCTTCTAAATTGTTTTCTAGTAAGTCTAATGGTTCGTAATTTAGGTTCAAAATACACTGCTATCATGTCCTTTCCATTCTTGTTGCGTGGTCCATTCAACTGGATCTGAGATCTTTGTTCGTACTTCATATAATTTTAAGTTTCAATTTGTTCTCCAGTTTATTATTATGTTTATGTAGCAATATATTTATTTATTTATTTAAGCTGGTAGAGATAAGGACATCAGGCCTTCTCTTCTCCTCTACCAAGGGATTACAACTACAACACTAAAAATACAATTACAATTATAATTACAATTAATATTAAATTTACAAATACAATAAAAATCAAAATACTAAAAGATTAACTGATTAATAATAGCTAGACAGTTTATTGTAAAAGTTAAGAAGAGAGAAAAAAAATATTAATTAAGTAAAAAGTAAACCTACTCTATGCAGTAAGAAAATGCTTAATAAGTTTGCTTTTGGACGCTATTAGATTCCGACAGTCTCTGATGTCACTGGGTAGGGTATTCCACAAGCGCGAGATACCTTTAAATAATTTTCATAAAATCAATAACATTTTAACTGCTCCCAATATTTTCAGGTTTCTTTCTTAACTTCTATATTTCGCAATCATGCAGTGTCAAAACAATATAACTGGGCAGATTTTAACGGTTTATTCCATGGATAAAGTACTACAAAAAATTGTAATTCCATATTAGTTCCAAATAAATACTTTTCTCAGAAAATTTAATTTTACACTAAAAATTAACACTGTTTTACTAAATAAGTTCGCACTATATATGATTCTGAATTTTACTATTATCATTAGAGAAACCGATAAGGAATAATTCATCTCTTTGCATGTTTTAAATAAAATGGACGGTTTTCTTGCAAATTACATTTAAGGATTAACATGTACTTATCGTTATTTCCTGCATCGATCCTGTGCTGCAACTCTCTAATTCCGAATTTTGAGGATTTGCAGTGTATCCTGGCAAACACCATCTTCCCATCTGTTACGTGGTCTTCCCACCGGCCTTCCTCCTCCGAAGTCTCCTAAAAATACCTTCTTTGGGACTCGATGTTCTTCCATCCTAATTAGATGACCTGCCCATTTGAGTATCTTAATCCGAATAACATGCGACAAGGGTAGCTCTCTATACAAGGAGTATAGTTCGTTATTATATCTAATTCTCCATTCCCCTTGTACGCTTACGGGTCCATAAATTCTCCTCAGGATTTTATTTTCGAAGGAATCGATCTTTTCCACGGCTTTCTTTGAGAGGGTCCACGTTTTACTTCCATCCAGCACTATACTCCGAATAAGTGTTTTGTTCAGACGGCAAGAGACCCGATGGTCTGACTCTAGTCCCGTGGCGTGTAGGCAAATACTTAATTTGGGATTCCACATGTGTGGATACACTGGCCCCTTCTCGTCTGTCTTCAACCTCTAAGACACCAGGATCTGCAGCAGAAAGTGCCGCTGTCAGTAAACACCATAAATATAAACATCTTGCAGATAATTATATTTTTGTCCCTTTTGCAGTTGAAGCGTTTGGATCATGGTGTAGTGAAGCCAAAGCTCTCACTCCACCATAGGCAGAAGTTTAGTGAAGCTTTCTGGGGACCCTCGAAGCAGTCAATATCTACTTCAGCGCATTGGTATCGCCATTCAGCGCGATAATGCCACAAGTATTCTTGCATCCTTCCCCGAGTCTTCCTATTTAGATGAAATTTTCTTCCTTTAATTAATCAATTTATTTATATTCTATTAAAGTATACATGTTAATCGGATTATGTGAAAAATCAATATGAATTGTAAATTACTAATTGAGAGTCACACAAAAATTCTAAGACAATATCTAAATTTATATTTTTAAAATTGTTATTATGTACCGCCTGCGTTCGTATTAGTAACTAATATAGATCAGTTATTGTTTTTGTATAGCATTACCTTTAATCTCCGGTTTATGTCTCTGTTTCTGAAGATGGGAAGTACAGAGAAATATGCTTTATTGGCAAGAATATCAGTAATTATGAAGATGAATTAACCTAATCGGCCATTGCACACTCGACGACAAACGCTTAGCTTCGAAACTGTTCGAAAGCAAGCCAGGATCCAGGGCTCAAATTACATCATAGGAATGGCTGTTTCTTCGTTGACAGTATGATGATATAATATGTTACCTTAGTTGATCTGGCACCGTGTTGACTCTGCGTCACCGAAGTCCACCATGTACCAGCAGAATGCGACAGTGGAAAAACTCTAAAATAAGCTTCTGAAAGCACACAGAAACATTAGAGGCCCTGAGCCTGTCCTGCCACCGACGGCTGGAATTTTTGTACGAAGTAGTCACAATCAGATCCTGCAGCTGAGATGCGGGCGGGACTAATCTCCAGGCGCTACAATGCACTCGAATAAGCCCGCGTGTTCGCAAAATACTGCCATGACGGCAACGCCGAGACAGTATGTCCACGAAACTAGAGTCACGGTTCTGTTGCACGTACCTGTTGCTTCTGCACGTCCGTCAGTGGTACAAGAATTGGTGAAACCTAATTAAAGATAACTTTCATAAAAGACTACATTTTTTTGTTTAACTCATTAACATGTTTCTCCTCTCACAAAGACGCTATTTAGTTCCCTTCGACCCTGTATATCAAGTAAATAAACAAGCAGAATCGACATGCAAAATAGTATTAATCGCATGTCTATTCCAGTGTTTAAATAGAAGCCGACTGGTGGTCTGCAACATTTTTCCAAATGAAAGCGGATGCGATGTTTCGTTATTACGAGTAATGGGCGGTGGTCATGCGACGTCAACGCCAGTTTATTTTGGTGTCGTGTTGCGAAGTGTTAGGTTTGTTCTTTATTTACGAGTCATGCAGGGGCGGATGATTTCGATAACGGTGGATATAGAGTGAGGCGACAAATCCAAGTATTTACATGAAAAGAAGTCTTCCCTACAGCCGTTTTCTCAAGCACAAATAGCACAGAAGTGTTCGAGATCGGACTTAACACTTTTTAGAAAAAAAAATCAAAGAGCAAAGCTGTCTCGTTACAGGCCCCAAAATGCCCTGTGAAAATAGTGTTGGTAATTTCTTAAATAAATAAATTAAGCCTATTAGGCCTATTATAGCTATAATACTGTATATTGAATTTATTAACAGTGTTATATTTACTCTGTAATTTGCCAATTATAGCTACATTTTACATTTTTGGCACTTAACTCTTTTTAATTTATTTTTATTTGGTATTTTTTCATTTATCCTATCTATATCTGTGTCTTTTATTTAGCTAGTATCTATTTTTTTTTTAATTTTTAATTTGTAATTACACTTTTATCTTCCATTTGTATTTGTTTTATCTCTTTTTTCATGTTATATGCAATTCTATGTTTTTTAAACAAGTATCTGCACTGCCTATTGTAATTGGGGCTTTACCCTGTTAAATAAATAAATAAATAAATAAATAAATAAATAAATAAATAAATAAATAAATAAATAAATAAATAAATAAATAAATAAATAGTAGTAGTAGAAGCAGTAACTGTATTACAACACAAATGAATCGCCAACACAATAAATTAGCAGAACATTACAGTTTCGCCTACAAAAGAAAATAAACAAAAAGGTTTTGTCAGTTAAGGGGTTAGATATATGTTACATCAGTAAAATGTTTGGAAATATTCAACATTTTTTTCGTCCATAACTGTATCTTGTAGAATAATGAAAATTAGTATGTGTGAAACACTGTCTTTCTGCTATGTGAAAAAAATATTTTTAAGATTAAAAAAAATTATTTATATATTTTTTCAAAATTCAAAATGGTGGCAGTTTACTGTGCAGTGATGAAGCGTTTCCCTCATAACTTAAAAACCTGTTAACTTTTTCATGTTTTCTCTCTTATTTTATTTCTGAAACTCATGTTTACAATATAAATTTTGGCTACTGGACCGCAATTACGAGACTGTCCAGAAAGTGATTTTCCCTGGGACCTTTTACAAAAAAGCACAATTGCATTGAAAGATTCACTGAAACAGATACAGCAATTGTTGCGCTATTTGTCAACATAGCCCCCACTGCAATTGTGACATTTGTCTCCTTGCCCGAGATCGGAGCCAGCGTTTGACAGCGTCTGCACCTCTCCCTGTCGATCCCATGATATGACAAATGTCTCAATTCGATGGGGAATATGTAGAAAATAGCTCAAAATTGCTGTATCTGTTCCAATAAATTTTTCCCATAAAATTGTGTTTTCTTTCTGTCAACGCCTCTGACGAACTTATTTCTTTACGGTTCTCGTAATTGCAGTCGAGTGGCCAAAATTTTTATAAGCACTACTTTTGACATTATTAACATTGTGAAAGAAAGAAAATGACTTTTTCTTTTCTGCCCCCTTCAGAATGTTTGCTTGTAAGCCGAGAATCGAACTCTGAAACTCTAGATCTGGAAGCCAGCATGCTGACCACAAGATCATGTAGGCAGTGAGTCTTAGGCCCTATAAGATGTTGCTATTATTCGGAGCCCAAGTTGTGCAGACATAAACTGCCGGTTTTTCATTGAAATGTCTCGCAGGAACAGGTTGGAATCGAATTCTGGCCCCCTTGTTGTGCTCAGGGACCTCCACGTACATCAGACGCCTCCTCCTCCTCCTTCCCCCTCACTCTCAACCCCTAGGCCGAAATGTTTTTGTACTTGAAATCGATGGCCCCTCGATATCGACTGGGCGAGCACAAGTTCTATCGTTGTTACGCTGCTCAGCATGACAAAGAGACTGTGGCGTACAGGGCACAAGCTTCAAACAGTGATTCGAGGACGGATGATTGTCTGCGAATGTGCACTCGCTCTCGTAAGAGTCATGCTGTGTGCATCTGCAGTGTTGACTGCACAATCGCGGTGTAAATAATGGGAGTCAGTGCGGCTCTATCCAACCGTAGCTTAGTCGATCACTACACAGGCATTCGAACTCATAAGATTATGCGAGACTTGTAGAGGACGTGTTTATACGAATTATATCTCTGCTTGCCATATTGACATATTCATTTTCATAAAATAAATTCACGGGTTAAGTAATTTAAAGGAAACGAAATGATAATCTGCATATTAATGTTGCTATAAAGAGGCCTAGTTCCTTTTAGCTATATCTAGCTAGCTGTGTGTAATTCCTGTTTCGTATAGTTTCTCTCCTTCTGTCATCAAATTTTATTTATGAAACACTTCTGGTAGCGTAGAAGAGAAGGCCTCGGGTCTTAACTCTACCAGAATAAGTAAATAAATAAATAAATAAATAAATAAATAAATAAATACTTAAATGAATGAATGAATAAATAAATGAATAAGTAAATGAATGAATAAATGAATAAATAAATAATAAATAAATAACTAAATAAATAACTAAATAAATAAACAACTAAATAACTAACAAAATAAATGAATAAATAAATGAATAAATAAATACATAAATAAATAAATACATAAATGAATAAATAAATGATTAAATAAATAAATAATTAAATAAATAAATCTATGAATAAATAAATGAATACATAGATGAATAAATTAATGAATGAATAAATGAATGAGTAAATGAATAAATAAATGAATGAATAAATAAATGAATAAATGAATGAATGAATAAATAAATAAATGAATAAATGAATGAATGAATAAATAAATAAATGAATAAATGAATGAATAACTAAATAAATAACTAAATAAATAAAAAACTAAATAACTAACTGAATAAATGAATAAATAAATGAATTAATAAATGAATAAATAAATGATAAATAAATGAATAAATAAATGAATGAATAAATAAATAATAAATAAATAGATATTTAAAGAAATAAAAAATAAATAAATAAAAATAAATAAATATATAAAATAAATAAATCTGGTAGGATCAATTATATAACCTTTCTTGGTAGTCTGGGAATACGCTATGTTGTCAACACGTCTAGAGGAGCCATCAGTAGCAAGGCAAAAAACTTCCTCTTCTACTGTTCAAGACTTATTTTTTCAAAGCAGTTGCAATTAAGGATCGAACATGATGATGTCTGGCATTTCGGAGTAAACCTCTGTATATACAATGTGCTATTAATTAATATTAAATATCAATCTGGCATTCATTGCTTGAATGCGTAAAGTTGAAAGAAAAGTTGAACCAAGTAGATGCACCTTATGAAATGTTTCATATAAAACAATTTTTATATCGAAGTAAAAACGAGCAAAACTATATTAAACTTTTTATGTTTGAAATATCTCAAAGAATAAATCCTTGACATCATTGACATTACTTACTGCTTACTGTCTATACAGTTCATTTTGCCATTCTTTCATATGCAAGAGAACAACTCAATGGCATGTCTCCATGTACATTTATTTTAAATTAGCCACAAACAGCAAATGATAAACCAGTTTCCGTGATTAAAGTGCATTCTCTGGATCATCTCGGAATTGTATACAACAATATTTTCTTATTAACTAAAAAATAAGTGTAAAGGCAGATGAGTGTGTTGTTGACAACTCGCCTCCTCACAGTTCCGAGATGAAGTAAGGACTTGGATTTCATATGACGTCACAACTTCCTAGTTGCCTGCAGGCCACTGAATTTGTTGCAACGTGGAGTCCACGTAATAACTGCAACAATTACGATAAGTGCGGCACAAAGGGAATGCGAGATCCGGTGTCGATTCGAATTAAATCGGCGCTCATAGCCCTGCGCGCGTCACTAAGTCAAATTAAACAAGAGAGCATCGTAACGATTTCCAATACCTGCGCGCGAGCGCGCCACGCGACAGCGCCTTGCTCTGTCGGCAACTTCTCCATCACGGTTGTGAAGCGGGTTACAGAAAATAAGGCGCTCAAGTCCATTGCTAGCAATAGCGTAAGATTAGACGCATTGTCTCTTGTAGGCCTACTACTATCATGGGATGGAATGTAAGTGTATACAGAAATTTATCATTTTTCTGCGATAATTTTTTCGGTTCCTACAAATGAATAAAGAGAACGATTTGTCATCAATGATATATTGTCATTACAGAAAAACAGAAAATAAAAATTCCAAAGATCGCAAGACCGTATCTACAATTAACAATATAATTTTATAGGCCTAATATTAAAATATTTTCAACATATTACTACTGGACTTGCATAGTTTAAGTCACATGCAGTACTGACTCACTGAAAGTGAAGCGGAGAATTTATGGGCATAAAACTACGTTTGCTAGCAAGTGCGATTCTGGGCAAAATTGGCGAAGAAAATATTTAGAATCTGGTTCGTCTACTAGACTAATGAATTGTTTACAGAATATGCTTACAGACTTAACAGTGGCCGCACTATTTCAGTCGATCTAGACGGCTGCTGTGACACGTCTCGCCTTTCTACAGTCACCAGAGTCTACGGAGCTCGCATACGCCGTCGCTCTTTAGCGTTCTCTGTGCTGTCTCTTGCACTCCGCAGCGATGATCCATGGCTTGTTTTATCCGTGTTCGGAAGCCCTTTTCCCTGTTGAGCTCGTTTTGCAGTCTCTCAACATTTGAATTTCGAGACATTTTGAAAGTTTACATATTTTTAAGATTACTTTTTTTTTTTAAAGCTTACGTTTCGATTTACCACGGACGATAAATTTTCCGATTATTTACAGTAGCCTACCTGCTCACATTTTTATAATCACTTCTAAATTTAATTTAATATCTTTTCGATATTTTAGCTTTTTGTTGTCGGGTATGTGTCTGTGAGCTTCATTGTTACTATTATTAATAATAATTACACTCATTTCAATAGCGTGTCAAACACATTGTTCTGTATTTGGAGGGAATCTCATTGAAAGCGTCTGGGAACTCGTGAAAACGGAGATGGCAAAAGAATTCATTACTATCAAAGTTCGATTTATTGAAAGGTTAATACATGTTTGGAATCACGATAAGATGATGCAGAAAGTAATACAGTCCTATATTGCAAGAATGACAAGAAGAATTCAAGTCGTAATAATTGATGCCAAAAGAGGTCGAACGAAATACTTAAGTTCCTGTAAAAATGCAGAGTTATTATTTATCAATATTTCTTGAACTAACACTGTTGTAATTTGTAATTTTACTTAATATTGTTTAAAAATAAAATATGTCATATGAATTCCTAATATAAATTGCATAAAAACCATTACAGAGTTCAAATGAGGAAGCAATAAGTAAAATAAAGTAAAAATGTGATTACAGGTCGCACTCGATCGATGGACATCTCAACTCAAAAGATCAGTTCAGATGCCATGCACTTATCCTACGTATAAAATGGCTGTGGAAAATCAGTTTTTGAGGCATGTAATGGAATTTTCTTCTCCGCTATGGGTGCGAGTTTGGATAGCTAAGAAAAGTGATAGAGAAGTGGTCTATCTTCAACGGAGTTTTCGGCATTAAATGTGTCTACATAAGGAGTAAGGTAGATGTAGAGGATGTAGGAAATGACTTAATAGAAGTCCTTCATGTAAGTGAAGAAATTTGGCCGAATACTGTATACCACTAGACGGGACAGGGACAACGGAAGAGAGATAGGCTTGACGATCATGCACCGAATACTGCAAGCTGTGGAGAACACGTTATTGCCAATGATCTGTGTATACATCTTTTATAAATGTGACAAAGATTTCTTTAATTGGAGTTTCAATACAAACTGAAGGACAAAAGTTAAAGGGATACGAGTAGAGAACGTCCAAAAACTGACTGATGGTATTATGGCGCGGATTAAGGTCTTAATCCTTGATGATTTGACGATGAAGAGAACACTGTCATAGAATCGAAGATGAATATTCGGTACAATTAAACAATAACTGATGGACTCAAGTAAAAGCTATTCAAACGTGGGCTATAGCGCAGGTTACTAACGCGTAAGGTTGGTTCAACCAGATGACAGGAGACTCGATCGAAAGTGGCTGCGAAGGCGATGGGACTGGTGGCATACCTGACTAGCGACACTAATGAATATTTAATTGGATACAAGCGCTGAGGGGATTAGCGTTGTGTCGAGAATGCAGTGTCGCCTGCCGGAGCGCAGTATTTTGGGCGTCGGTGCCAACTGCAAGAATTCTACGGTTACTTTCTCTGTTGAATTAGGAAGGTCTCTTGAAAGACGGACTGAATAAACTATCAGCATAATCTGAAATTATAATTTTGAACCACAATACATATTTAAGTCACATTTTCGTGGCAAGATAAAAAAGTGCAGTGATATCCATTATTTTCGCCAACGATACTCAGTAGGATTGTGGACCACAGAGTACTGATGCAATGCTGGTAGGAAGTCGTCAAAGAAACTGATAAGTTGAACTGAATGACAGCGGTAATTTGAAATCAATCCATTTCTATGAAGCAGTGTCATCCAACAAGTCTTATTAGAAGCGGGAAGTGCTTAGTAAGTCGAATTTTTTTAACTAATGCCACCAGGTTGTTATTTGACATTTCTGGTCTCTCCTGGCAATGGTTATTTGTAACCCAGTTCTGAGATTGGGGCGCCTGGAAAGCGGAGTTACGCTGCCCTGATGATATTATGATAGGATGATTATGAAGTGCCAGGAGAGGTCTTAAACCTAAGCCTAGCCTAATTTCCAGACCATGGACGAACACAAGAACATTCCCCTTTAAGAAAAAAATCCTGTGTTATAACCGGAAATCGAACCCAAGACCTCATGAAGTATAGTCAAAAGTTCTGATCACTAGCCCATGAGGCTGGTCGAGTTGGAATTATATCAGACAGACAATTTAGATGTAAGCAGAATGGGAAGGTTTTTACCAGATAATTCAAGCGCAAAAATATGGAGAACCACAAAAAATAGCATACCATTTATATTACTGGCTCAACTATAAATATTTATTTATTATTTATTTATTTAACCTACTAGAGATAAGACCATCAGACCTTCTCTTCCCCTCTACCAGTGGATTACAACTACAATATTAAGAATATAATTATTACTATTATAATTGCAATTAATATTAAATTTCCAAATACAATAAAAATCAAAGTACTAAAAGATTAACTGATAAATAAAGGCTGGACAGTTTACTGTAGAAGTTAAGAACAAAGAATTTTTGTTTTACTTAAGTAAAAATTAAACCTACTCTACGCAGTAAGAAAATGCTTAATAAGTTTGTTTTTGAATACTGTTAAATTCCGACAATTTCTGATGCCACTGGCTAGGGTATTCCACAAGCGCGATAGCGAGATTGTGTATGATGATGAATACGATGATTTTTTTATTTTAGTAGGTTATTTTACGACGCTTTATCAACAGCTTAGGTTATTTGGCATCTGAATGAGATGAAGGTGATAACGCCAGTGAAATGATTCGGGGTCCAGCACCGAAAGTTACCCAGCATTTGCTCATATTGGGTTGAGGGAAAACCCCGGGAAAAAACCTCAACCAGGTAACTTGCCCCGACCGGGAATCGAACCCGGGCCACCTGGTTTCAAGGCCAGACGTGCTAACCGTTACTCCACAGGTGTGGACGAATACGATGATGTCTTATGTGTTGGTATGGTCAGTATGCGGCTATTTTGCGTGCGTGTGAAGAGATTGTGATACAATAACAGGTAACTGAAACGGGAGGCAAGGTAAGTAGGTGTAGAGGTGTGAAGAACTTGGAAAAGGAGAACAAGGGAATAAACATTTCTACGTTCGTTATCCGTAGCCAGTTTAGAGTTCGGAAGGATGGGGTAATGTGGTCAGCGCGACGGACATCGCAGACGAAGCGAACACAAGAATTATGAACACGTTGTAATCTTTGCGACTGGTTGACGTTGAGGTCAGTCAGTAGAAAATCACAATAATCAAAGTGAGATTTTACTAGTGTTGCCACTAGTATTATTTTGAGTGATAGCGAGAGAAATTATCAAATGCTGTTTAAGGAATGTAGTATGGAAAGCACTTTTTTGATAATATAAGTTACTTAGTTATTCCAGTTTAAATGCGTATCGAAGTAAACGCCAAGGTTTTTAACATAGGAAGCAAAAGAGGTTATTGTGTCGTTTAATTTGGCTGGAAGAGCAGGAGTAATGTTGCATAATAGACGTTGATGTCCCACTAGGATTGCTTGCGATTTTCTTGCATTGAGAGTCAAACTGAACTTTCTGGTCAAAGCAGATTTAGATTCAAGGTCCTCGTTACGATTGTATAATCTATTCACTGCGAAAATATCTGAAAATGATCTCTAAAAATCATAGCATATTGCAAAAGAAAACTCTCCCGAGAACAAAGTATATATTAAAGAACTTCTAAAGTAAATTATTCATTAGTAATATTTATGGACAATTTTCTGTAAATAATTAGGCCTACTTTAACTCAAGAGCTATACAGGGTGAAAGTGAAGTAACAGTGTATATTGAAGAGGTAATATACTTATTAAAACGAACAAAGAACCATTATGCGTTTTGTAATTAAAGGCATGTTTGATTTGAAAATTAGGCTGGAAATCTGTGCAGTTTGGGAACAGAGCATCGCCGGCCAACCTATAGCCGCGACGCTGTTATTCCCGGCGTGACTCCTCCTCTTTGCTTACGTCTTAGAAAGTGAAGGCTCTATAAAGTCTAGGTAGGTAGTATCGTTCGCCATTTTTGTTCTTTCGTTGCCGAGCTACCGGACGAGGAATCTATTTGCCGCACCGTTAAACATTATCATATCGTACCTCCTATGATAATAAATCAAACGCACTGTAATTCAGCAAATAATTGAGCGGCAAATAACATCCTCGTGTGCTTACTGCGAACGCCAACGAAAGAGCCAAAATGGCGGGCGATTATATTAAGAATTCATCGAGCCTTCTTTATCTTCAGCAAATCACAAGACGCACACGTTTAAATGTAGCCGACCTGCAACGTGATTGGCTGCCGGAAATAAGAGCGACGGGACTATAAGAATACACACACGCACTCGGTCTGAATAGCAGAATTCCGTACCTTAGGCACTGCAGTAGGTTTTCCACTTCTCCTAATGACAGGAAATAACGATACGTGTTAATCTTTTTATTTAATTTGCAAGAAAACCGTCCGCTTTATTTAACAACTACAAAGGGATACATAATTCCTAATTGGTTTCTCTAATAAGAATCGTACGGATAGTATTTATCGAGTAAAAGTGTTAACATTATAGGAGATTTTTTTCTGAGAAAAGTATTCATTTGGGATTAATATGATATTACAATTTTTTGTACTCTATCCAAGAAATAAGCTGCTAAAATCTGCAGTTGTGTTACTGTATTTACGGAAATATTAAAAGGAAATAATTTTTTTTTCGATATGATAGAAATAATGATGCTTCTGTTGATGTTTATGATGATGTGATAGTAATAGCAGTAATAATAGTAATAATAATGATCACATCATCTGTTATCATATGTTTTGCTTGTGCTATTTTCTTCTGTGATTCATTTTCAATTAAGGAAAGACTTGTCTTCGAATGTACCTGAAGATTACAATGCAATAAATTATATTTTAATGCAAGGTTACATCGATATTAAGCTGCTATAATAGTTTACTGTTTGTTTTACAGCAATTTGTGTGGAGGTAGAAGTAAAGTGTGCAGGGAAGAAATTTAGTCTCCACTTTGTGCAGTTAACTTCCCGGTTATTTTCTCGCGGTTCATTATCTGAACTCTCTAGAATATATTAGGCTTCTATATTTTACGGTACTTTATGTTCTTAGTAGAAGCACAGCGTGAAGTGAAGAAGTTTGTTCTTCAGTCTGTTCGGTTAACTTCTCGGTTACTTTGCACGCGGTTTCAGGATCTTAATTCTCTACCATGTACCTAACAGTTTTGAAATCCCTATTAATCTTTTTTATTTAACAGAAAGTTATATTTTTAACCAACAATGGACTGTGAAGTCAAGATGTTTAGTCCTCATTTTCTGCGGTTAATTTCTCTGTTATTTCACACGCTGTTCATTATATTAATTCTCTAGCATATATTAAACAAATCTAATTTTTTCAGTTAAAGTTACCTGAGTTTGTGTGTACTCGATATGGGTCTCTGGCGTCTTGCCAGCCCACTCGGGTTGTGTGGATATAAAGGGAAAAATTGAGACGGTGTCGGATGGAGTTGTAGGCTATATGTTTGTATAGTTTGGCTGATGAATTTATATGCTTTTAAAATGAATAATACTCTATATAGCTCTACTGATGAATATATACTGTAAATTGAATATGTATATGCTGTAAATTGTATAGTAGTCTGTATAGCTCTACTGATGAATTGTTTATGATTATAAATTGAATCAATCTACTTGATATGAATTGTACAAATTTGTATAGTTTAACGAAAGTATGCTTGTAAATTGAATTAATCTGTTTACTATGTATTGTATATGTTTGTATAGTATGGCTGATGAATTGTATACTCGTATGCTTTAAATTGAGTAGTAATCTGTATAGCTCTACTGATTAATTGTTTATGTTTGTAATTTGAAGTAATTTGCATGATATGTTTTATCAATTTCTGTATATCTCAACTGATTGAATTGCTTATGCCTTAAATTTAATTAACTTACATGTTATGTATTATATTTTATAGCTCAACTGATGAATAATCGTTTGTGTTGTAAATTTAATACTCTGATTGGCTATGTAATGTATATTTTTAGTTGAGCCATCGATGTAGCTCAGTTGGCAGACTCGCTGACCTGCTGATCCGGAGCTGCGCTCGGGCTTGGGTTGGATCCTCCGTTTGGTCCCATTGGTTTCTTCCATTGGTGGGACTGATGCCGGGTTGTCTATGGCAAGTCCTCGGCCTCACTTCATTTCACTCCCTTTGATCTGATTACCTGGTTGGGTTTTTTCCGAAGTTTTCCCCAACCATAAGGCAAATGCCAGGTAATCTTTCGACGAATCCTCGGGCCTCACCTCATCTCACTACATCTCGCCAAAATATTGTAAAAAATTGTAATAAATTGTAGAAAATTGCAAAATTGTAAAAATGGTAAAATATTGCAAAAATTGTAATTGTAATTGTAATCTTGTAAAATTTTGACTTGTTCCATATCTTAAAGCTTCATTGCTAATTGCTAATAAATGAAATGAAAAAAAAAAACTGGGTAGCTCAGTCGGTAGAGCGTTGGTGCGTTCAACCAGAGGTCTCGGGATCAATACCCGGCCCCGGAACAATTTTTCCCTTGAAATTATTCATACATTAAAAAGGTCTAAAATTCCTACTCACCATTTTTATTTAACGAAAAGTAATTTTTCAACTAGCAGTGGCCTGTGAAGTGAAGATGTTTAGTCCCTACTTTGTAAGATTAACTTCTCTGTTACTTCACACGCTGTTCATTATATTATATTCTCCAGTATACACAAACAATTTTAAAATTCTTATTAATCTTTTCATTTAACTGGAATTTGTTATTTTTAACTAGCAATGAACTGTTTAGCCCCTGCCTTGTGCGCTCATCTTACCGGTTATTTCGCACACTGTTAATTATATTAATTTTGTACCATACATCAAGCAGTTTTAAAATTCTTATTAATCTTTATTATTTAACGGAAAGTTATATTTTAAACTAGCAATGAGTTGTGAAGTGAAGATGTTTTTAGCCCCTACTTTGTGCTGTTAATGTTCCGATTCATTATATTAATTCCCATTTATGCTTTTCATTTAATGAGCAGTTATATTTTTAACTGCGAATAAACTGTGAAGTGAAGAATGTTTAGTCGACAATTTGTGCCGGTTAACTTCCCAGTTATGTCGCACACGGTCCATTATATTAATTTTCTAGCATTCATTAAATTCATATTAATCTCTTTTTTATAATATATGGATCATGTGCGGAGACTAAGAGGAAGGCAGAAGATAGGAAAGACTGGAGAATGCTGGGTTTGCAGTGAACACTATGGATGAATGAATCTATTTTATTTAACGGAAAGTTATATTTGTAACTATCGATTAATTGTGAAGTGAAGATGTTTAGTCGCTAATTCGTGCGGTTACCTTTCTGGTTATTTCGTACACGTTCATTATATTAAATCTCTAGCATATATTAAAGAGTTGTATAACTCCTATTAATCTGTTACATTTATTCTGGTTATTTCGTACACGTTCATTATATTAATTCTCTAGCATATATTAAAGAGTTGTATAACTCCTATTAATCTGTTACATTTATTCCGGTTATTTCGTACACGGATCATTATATTAATTCCCTACCATATATTAAAGAGTTGTATAACTCCTATTAATCTGTTACATTTATTCTGGTTATTTCGTACACGTTCATTATATTAATTCTCTAGCATATATTAAAGAGTTGTATAACTCCTATTAATCTATGACATTTATTCCGGTTATTTCGTACACGGATCATTATATTAATTCCCTACCATATATTAAAGAGTTGTATAACTCCTATTAATCTGTTACATTTATTCTGGTTATTTCGTACACGTTCATTATATTAATTCTCTACCATATATTAAAGAGTTGTATAACTCCTATTAATCTATTACATTTATTCCGGTTATTTCGTACACGGATCATTATATTAATTCCCTACCATATATTAAAGAGTTGTATAACTCCTATTAATCTGTTACATTTATTCTGGTTATTTCGTTCACGTTCATTATATTAATTCTCTAGCAAAAAATTGAAGAGTTGTATAACTCCTATTAATCTGTTACATTTATTCTGGTTATTTCGTACACGTTCATTATATTAATTCTCTAGCATATATTAAAGAGTTGTATAACTCCTATTAATCTATTACATTTATTCCGGTTATTTCGTACACGGATCATTATATTAATTCCCTACCATATATTAAAGAGTTTTATAACTCCTATTAATCTGTTACATTTATTCTGGTTACTTCGTACACGGTTCATTATATTAATTCTCTAGCATATATTAAAGAGTTGTATAACTCCTATTAATCTATTACATTTATTCCGGTTATTTCGTACACGGATCATTATATTAATTCCCTACCATATATTAAAGAGTTTTATAACTCCTATTAATCTGTTACATTTATTCAGGTTACTTCGTACACGGTTCATTATATTAATTCTCTAGCATATATTAAAGAGTTGTATAATTCCTATTAATCTGTTACATTTATTCTGGTTATTTCGTACACGGTTCATTACATTAATTCTCTAGCATATATTAAAGAGTTGTATAATTCCTATTAATCTGTTACATTTATTCTGGTTATTTCGTACACGGTTCATTACATTAATTCTCTAGCATATATTAAAGAGTTGTATAATTCCTATTAATCTGTTACATTTATTCTGGTTATTTCGTATACGGTTCATTACATTAATTCTCTAGCATATATTAAAGAGTTGTATAATTCCTATTAATCTGTTACATTTATTCTGGTTATTTCTTACACGGTTCGTTACATTAATTCTTTAGCATATATTAAAGAGTTGTATAATTCCTATTAATCTGTTACATTTATTCTGGTTATTTCGTACACGGTTCATTACATTAATTCTCTAGCATATATTAAAGAGTTGTATAACTCCTATTAATCTGTTACATTTATTCTGGTTATTTCGTACACGGTTCATCACATTAATTCTCTAGCATATATTAAAGAGTTGTATAACTCCCATTAATCTGTTAATTTATTCTGGTTATTTCGTACACGGTTCATTACATTAATTCTCTAGTATATATTAAAGAGTTGTATAATTCCTATTAATCTGTTACATTTATTCTGGTTATTTCTTACACGGTTCATTACATTAATTCTCTAGCATATATTAAAGAGTTGTATAACTCCTATTAATCTGTTAATTTATTCTGGTTATTTCGTACACGGTTCATTACATTAATTCTCTAGCATATATGAAAGAGTTGTATAACTCCTATTAATCAGTTACATTTATTCTGGTTATTTCGTACACGGTTCATTACATTAATTCTCTAGCATATATTAAAGAGTTGTATAACTCCTATTAATCAGTTACATTTATTCTGGTTATTTCGTACACGGTTCATTACATTAATTCTCTAGCATATATTAAAGAGTTGTATAACTCCTATTAATCTGTTACATTTATTCTGGTTATTTCTTACACGGTTCATTACATTAATTCTCTAGCATATATTAAAGAGTTTTATAAGTTCTATCAATCTGTTTCATTTAACGGGAAGTTATATTTGGGATAGCAGAAGTGAAGTATAAATTTAAGAATTTTTGTCGCAACATTGCGCGGCTAACTTCCTATTTATTTTACACACGGTTCATTGTTTGAGTTTTTCCCCCGCTGGTTTTTAAAATTCCAACAATTTATGCAGCCCTGACGTGCGTGCTGGGTCACTGCATGCATTTCATATGCTTTTGAAATAATATGAATAAAATATAGCTAATTGTGTACACATGCCCGGCTAATTATCACAATGCTGCAGAACAACAGTGGTTTATCAATACGAGAGTTTCAAATAGTTGTCGGGCACAATGCTCTCTCCTCAGTCCTCCTCACCTGCTGCTTTTTATTTTATTCTCTATTATTTCTGCCTTCTTCACTCATTCCGCATTCACTGTGGGCATACAAAAGGGCTCCGGTAAAACACACACTCTCGCTGAAAAAATAGCAATGTCATTGTTTCGTTCTACAAGAGTAGAGAAAAATAGAAGCCGCATAAAAGAATTCTAGCACAAGATAATATTTACTCGGTGCGGCACAAGTACCACAATTTCCTGACACTTTTCCCTCTCCCTTTCCCTTTACCCCCAGGCAACTCACTACCCGCGCTAAAAACGTCAGCTGCAGTAACCCCAGTCCGTTCCACACAATGCCGATTGGATTCTTGGTGTGTTCGGGCGAGACAACTTCACGACAGCAAATTCTCGTTGTGTTGTGTGCAACAGAAACTCGAACGCAGTATTTTATATTGGCAACTATGGCGATGGAAGAGAGAAAGAGAGAGGTAATACACTGCATGTATTTTCAGAGAGGTCCGGCCTGCACAACGAACTCGACAATTGCTTCTATTTAGCAGGCAAGTCTCTTTTGTTTTATTTGTTCCCAGGGATTGTACGTTTTGTGTTCGGTAGAGTTAATGTTTCTTTGTATAGAAGTGAAAAGAGGCTGAAAATATATTTTATATACTCTTGCGTGCACCAGATGGGGAAGTAACATGAATGGAATATAATTTAAACGTGTAAAGATATTCTTTAAATGACCATACGATTAAATACTTTCAGTTCCTTAATTAAACATTGTCTAAAAACACATCATAATTATCATCTTATTTCTTTAGAGCTGGGTCGTTCGAACCGTTTCATTTTTAACTAGGAACCATACTTTGCCCCAGAAGGCTACAAGATTAAGTACTGCTAGAGTTATTAACTGGACAACGGGCTTGCATCTAGCAAGCGTACTACTTGACTAACGGCTCACGCGACTCTTGTTTCGTAAAGTGGGGCGGAACAAAACAGGCACCGGCGTAGCTCAGTTCGGCTAAGGCGCTAACCTGCCTATCCGGAGTTGCGCTCAGGCGCGTGTTCGATCCCCCTGGTTGGGTTTTTTCGAGATTTTCCCCAAACGTAAGGCCAATGCCAGGTAATATATGGAGAATCCTCGGCCTCATCTCGCCAAATACATCATGCTATCACCACTCCATCGGTTCTAAATAACCTAGTAGTTTATACAGTGTCGTTAAATAACCAAGTAAAAAAGAACAAAATAACCTTGACAGTTACACTAATATTTACAATTTATATTATTTACACTATATACACTAGAAATACGCTATTTCTACTATTTACACTATAATATGTCATCAAACATTATTTACACTATTAAGCTTGTACAGATTGTGTACTGTAATAAAGGTATTTTATTTCATAATACTATAGCCTACTAATTTTTTTAAATGTGTACAATAGTGTGAATAGTGTTTTATCAATGTAAGCCTTCATTCTTTATGATAGTGTATACAGTGAAAATATTATATTTTAATGTACATAGTGTAAAAGGATGTCAGACATTGACTACATTCAAAAGCAGATTGTCATAAAGACTGCTTTTCGTCTCTAGAATATGATCTTTCTTCAAATATTACTTTCGTGAAATTTTCCTATTTATTTTTAGTAAGTTTATATCAATTTTTCTTCATTATGTTAATCATTCCTTCTATCCACGGAAAATCCTGTTGATTAATCGTCCTTGAAATGTGATTTTTATAGTTTCGTCTATCATCATTCCACCATTGTTACGTTACTTTCGTAGCATCATTAAATCCACTTTGCATTTATTATCATTAAATAAAGAAATCCTTTCAATTCTGCTTGGAAGTCACTGTCGTCAATACGAATTCCGCCCAGACCACTGATTTTAGTCAGTTTTCAAAATGATGAACTGTGTTATATTGTGTTGGAGACGGACATTTTGTTAATCCGCATCATAATGTGTTCCTTTAATGCAATGGTTCCCAAACTTTTTGAAGACGCGACCCACTTTCGGACAATAATTTTGTTCGAAACCCCCTGGTACTTAACCCCATTCAAAAAAGACATATCCTTGTGAATTCAAAAACAACGGTAGTTTTACTCAAAACCAATAGATATCTCCAATTCTTATTCATGTTCACTGATTTCACTTTCAGAATGATTTTAATCCAGCGTGGTTTAGAATCTAAAACATTCTCAAAAGAACATGCATTTTCTGGTTTTAAGAATTTGAATAATGAAATAATATAATTTTTCTTTGACTGTTACGTTGATATGACGTCATTCCATTTTCGACCAATGAAGTGTAATGAAATTTTGAATTCTAACCAATCACAGTCATACATCGCGATACTTTTTGCAGCTCCATTTATCACTATCAATTTATCGCTTGGTCGTTCTTTTGTTTAGTCAGTGTCGCCAACTGTTTCCACGTAAATCGATGAGCATGAATCCATTGTCCTGAATAAAGTGCGAAATCCTACTTCCACACCTACATCTTCATCTTCTAATTCCATGTCCATTGTATCTAAAGAAAATGTTGTTCATTTAATTAATGTATTAATCAGGTTATTTATAATTATACTATAAAATGTTTAAATTAAATTATGATTTCAGCAGATAATCAAAACGTATTTCTGTTATAAGAACAAGAGAAAAGCGCAGTACATGTAATTAACATAGTTAAACCTGTATTTCGCTTTTCTCAATTGGAATTACTGAATAACATTCAATTTCTTTACTGCAATAATCGTTATTCATCTATTTCGACTTCACAATGTCTGAGTATTCATAAATATACAATTATTAACATTTTGTGAACGAATTTTAGGGATAAATTATTTACATTTTTATTTTATTCACGAAATAGTCCTAATAAATGTCACTCGAGGTCTGAGATTACTATAGATAATTTTAAGCCAGTACGAGGGGGATTTTTTTTAGATCAATTTCTTCCTTTGGTAGTATATTATGTTCTACTAAAAAATGAATGGCTGAAAAACGGTATTGTAAGTATATGATACTACCAAAGACCCTGATGTATAAAACATGAGTATAACATATGTTTGTATTGCGAATTTTGAACATTTCGATTTAGCACAGCACTTCGTATAATGAACTCTCCTTCCATTTAGAGTCGACGAAATGAAATATAACTTCTACAGTCGATAAAGAAGACATGGAAGATTGTGAAAATACTATCGCCGGAATAACGATTTAAGTAGAGTTAAGCTGTTATTGCCTCAATTATCTTTTACTTTATGTCCTCTGAAACTTCTTCTTCGTCTGCCAATACACAGTTTTGGGTTGTTTCCCGTCTGTGAACTATAAATGGAATTGGTCCGTCCAACGTCGGTGAGGTCTGCCTAAATCTCTTCGTCCTCGTGCATGGTAATACAAAAGTCTCTTTGGTAAACGATTTTCAGGCATCCTAAGAAGGTGGTTTCTCCATTTACGTTGATAATGTTGGACGTCTGCGGTCATCTCCTCAACTTCCCACTGATTTCTTATGTCTTCACTCCTAATGCGGTCCCGCAAGGTAACTCCTGTCAGTGATCGTAAAAATCTCATTTGTGATGCGTTGATTCTATTTATTTCCTTTCGCCGCAGTGTCCAACATTCACTGCCATATAACAGAGCTGGTTTTGATATTACGTTGTGAAATCGGATTTGGATCTCTTTTCGCATTTGTTTTCCAAAGTTCCTTCTCAAGATACCATTTCATTGATTATATTTTGTCTAAGTAGGCTATATTATAAACAAAAGGGGGGAAAGGCCACAACCTTATCTAAGTCCTTGGTTAGTTACTATTGTTTCCGTATATTTGTCATGATCTAGTTTAATTTTTATAGTAGTTGTTTCATAAAGACTTTTTATAGAATTTGACAGATTTTCTGGAATGCCATACGATTCTAAAATTAACCATTACTTTTCTCTATTGACTCTATCATATGCTTTTTCATAATCTAAAAATAGCACATATAGAGGGAGGTTAAATTCTCGCCTCTTTTCTAACAATTGTTTTACTATAAATATGGCATCTACACAGGAACGTTCCTTTCGGAAGCCACATTGTTCTTCCCCAATTTGAGCTTCTACTGATGTTTTCAATTTCTCTTTTAAAATTGCTGCATATAATTTTGACGCTGTGTCTATTAATGAGATTCCGCGATAGTTGGAACAAATATTTCTTGGTAATTTTTTATATAGTGGGATCACTAAAGTTATCATCCAATCTTGTGGTATCTTGCCTTGGGCCCAAATATCATTGAAGAGTTACACCAGCCTCTGAAACTTATTATTTTAATTTTTATGTTCATCGTTGATTATGTTGACGTTCCTAAATGCAAATAAATATATTGTATATAGATTTTTCTTGTTTTGTTTTGTAAACCAACTCGCGACCCCCCCCCCCCAGCTCTTTACACGACCCCACTTTGAGAACCACTGCTTTAATGCCAAGTCAAAAAACCCTCCACCAAAAAATGACCATGGGTAAACCTAGAAATGTACATGTAAAATCCATTATTCAGACTAATTACTTCATAGTAATAAAGTAGGAAGAGGTTTTCAAGTGATTAGCTACTCTCCACCCTGCAGGACTACTGTGTGAAAGATTTAATTTATATTACTTTGTAAATGAATTGCGGAGAGCGTCAGCGTCGCGGTTAAAGAGTTGCGCTGCAAGCCGGAAGGTCACAGGTTCGTTTCCCTCATCACTATGGCCTTCTAATTTTCACTCAGCTTCTAATATAAATGATTACCAAGGATATTTCCTTGACTGCAAAGGCGGCAAGCAGATAGACTAGCATTCTTATTACACTAATGTCGATTGTATGCAAACCTTCCACTACCCTGAGCATATCCATGGCTGCTAATAACGTTAATACACCATAATGTAAACAACCTGGATGTGTTGCCACACGCTAATGATTACTTTATTTGTGTCTTTCCACATGCCAATAAAATGTCATAGCTTACACTAAAGAAATAACGACACTATCTGTCTAGAAAATTTGACATTCCAAGTAGGTTTATCTTTCCCTTTATATGCAGGAATGACCTGAAAGATAGCATCGCAGCTCGAGGTTTACTGAGCCTCACCTCTCCTTTATTTACTAATAAATAATTGTGGAGTCCGAACAGCTGCTTTCTTTCAACATAATACCATAAATCAGTAGTGTGGTGACATCTTTCGATTCAGCAATTCATCCACAAGAGTCCAGCAATTCATCCACAAGAGTCAGATAAAGTTCCATTAGACTAGGCATATCTGTGGAGTAACGGTCAGCGCTTCTGGCCGCGAAACCAGGTGGCCCGGGTTCGAATCCCGGTCGGGGTAAGTTACCGGTTGAGGTTATTTCCGGGGTTTTCTCTCAACCCAATACGAGCATATGCTGGGTAACTTTCGGTGCTGGACCCCGGACTCATTTCACCGGCATTACCACCTTCATTTCATTCAGACGCTAAATAACCTAGATGTTGATACAGCGTCGTAAAATAACCCAATAAAATAAAAAAAAACTAGGCATATCAAAGTGAGTCATAGATGGCATTTGCCATAGCCGTCGTTCGACTCTTCTACAGTGGCCAGATGATTGACAGCTCAGCTGAGACTTCGATTGCTCGAAAGTTAGTTGCTAGTCTCTTCTCATAGTAAACATACTAAAAACATTGATTGTAGTCTCTTTCAGAAGATATAAAGTTTTTGTTTTGGTTTGTTCTTCTGTGGTTACAAGGCAACCATCATCATAACATGACAGTCGATACGAACAGCTGTTAGAGAAGAGAGGTGGCCATTTTTTTCTCTATGTACAACGCTTAAACAAGGGGTTTCGTGTATATAACTACTGCAAAGCAATTCCCATTGTATAGTTACGGCCTGTTTATACAGCCATCGCTTATGTATGGTTTATTAGTAAAGTTTTTTTTTTTCAACACTGCATAAGTCTGGTACAAAAAATATACACGATTTATTAGTAAGACTGTAATTAGATATTTCACAATGATCATGTTTAATAGGCCTATTACAGTTTCAGAGCAAACCGTTTGTATGAATCTATTTGAATACGAACGCAGTGTACACAGAGTTCTGGATTTTACGTGTATCATAATAAATTTAACATTTAACATAAGAATGTTGTGACATATGTAGCCTAAATATCTCAAGGTTTTAATTTGTAGCAGATTATTTTTTATAGGAGACACTGCTACGATTACTACGCGAGCCAAAACCCTCTCGTAATGGTGAGTGACCTTGACAAGACTGCATTAGAATATCCTTTTACTTCCTCCCACTGAGAGTGTGCCCACTCTTTCTCAGACTGATGCCATCTTTACTCCAGTTACAATACTAAATTATGTCACACTAATTTCGATAAATACTATTGAAATGATAATAATGATGATGATGGTGATGATGATGATGATGATGATGATGATGATGATGATGATGATGATGAATGAATATTTCAATGGAAAGTGACTATGGAATGATGGAGAGTAACGAGATAATCCCGAGGAGAACCATCAAGAACCTTGGTTTTTAACTGGTTTATTTTAAGACGCTACATCAACTGCTATGGTTATCTAACGTCTGAGTGAGATGAAGGTGATAATGCACGTGAAATGAGTCCAGCGTCCAACACCGAAAGTTACTCAGCACTTGTTATTAGGTTGAGGGAAAACCCCGGAAAAATCTCAACCAGGTAACTTGTCTCAACCAGGAACTTTGGTTTTGTCCACCACAGATACGACATAGTAACCACCGGGACTTGAATCCGGATTCGCTAAGTGCACCTATGAACTGAGCTACCGAAGCAGCAAGAGTGGGGGTTTATCTAAGCATGTATTTCGTACTTTTTAAGCTGTTCTAAATTAATACCTAGTGGTAGGCCTACTTCTGTAACGTGCGATCGGAACAACGGAGAGTCCACCAAGACAATACAGAACATCACAAAAAGCAACAATGTTACCTATTCTAAAACAACGAAAGGAATTTGAAGTAAAGTAATAATAAAGGACACCTATCTCAAATAGGACAGGAGGGAAATGCACAAAAGAAGTCAAAAGGAGGATAGCTCTGGTTTGGAAGAAATTTTCGTGTTTAAAACTCATTGTAACTAAAAATACCAAACCTTGAGAACGAAAAAAGAAGTGAAATGTGTGAGCTCTGTTCTTCTCTACGGTTGACAAACATAGTCGTTAATAGAAAATCCGAATACAAAGGAAAATGCTTCACATTGTCACAAACATTTCCCTGAGGGACAGAATATGAAGCTGCGACATGAGGAAGAGGACGGGCATGACAGACGTGGTGACGGCAGCACCATAACTGAAATGGAAGTGAGGTGGCCACGTATGCAGACTTCATCTGACGGGGTGGGCGCCGACAACAACAACGTGGGACCCAAGGATGGGAAAGAGGAACATCGGCAGACCACGCGTGCGTTGAGCGGACCTCTTCAGGAAGGAGGCAGGATAATGGTGGACTCGAGAAGCTAAGTACAAAACATCCTTGAGAGAACTGGAACAGTACAGTTTAAAATATAACAATACTGAGAGGACTTACAGACTTAGTTAAGAAAGTGAATAGGCCTAAGTCTTGCCATAACAAAAAAAAAAGCTAACCCTGTGTATGCAGGAGACCTTTGCCCTAATGAGATTCTGTGGGCTTGTCTTTATATTTATGTTTGTTTTTAAATTGTGAAATTCATATTATGTAAAGTAAAAGCTGTAACATGTTTGGATATTTTTCCCATCAAGAGCAATGTTACCCAGTCATAGTACATTATGAGTCGACAGATTTTTTTATATAAATCAAACCTTGCATTATCTATAGCATTCTTCCTAGTCCTTACTCTACAATAGTCGTCGTCGTCGTTGAGTGGTTGTTACAAACTTTGAATATGAATCTAAATATTGCAACTTCAATGGAAGATAAAAATCTTAGCATAGCCTAAAAGGGAGGAAAACTATAGGTCCCACGTTGTAAATACACGTACGACATAAAAGAGCTCTCGCCTATATGGATAGAGACTTCTGGATTATTCCGTATTATAGAATTTTTTACGAATTGAATTACTTTATCAAAATAGATTGAGACTTTTATACTATTCCGTATTACAGAATTAGACTGATACTTATAAATTATTTCGTATTATAGATTATTTCACGAATTGAATTCAATTCCTTCATTAAAATGAATCGAGACTTCTGGACTATGGTATTTTTTCACCACTTCAATTAAATTCCTTTATCAAAATAGATTGAGACTTTTGAACTGTTCCTTATTACAGAATTTGTTTACCAATAGCATTGAATTCCATCATGAAAATAGATTGAGACTTATGGACTATTCCGTTTTTATAGAATTTTTCACGAATTGAATTCAATTCCTTCATTAAAATGGATCGAGACTTATGGACTATTCCATATTATGGTATTTTTTCACCAATTGGATTGAATTTCTTTATAAAAATAGATTGAGACTTCTGGACTATTTGGTATTGTGGAATTTTTTTCACCAATTGAATTCCATCATAAAAATAAAATGAAACTTATGGACTATTCCATATTATAGAATTTTCACGAATTGAATTAAATTACTTCATTAAAATGGATCGAGACTTTTGGACTATGGTATTTTTTCACCACTTCCATTAAATTCCTTTATCAAAATAGATTGAGACTTACGGACTATTCCTTATTATAGAATTTGTTTACCAATTGCATTGAACTCCATCATGAAAATAGATTGAGACTTCTGGAATATTCCGTTTTATAGAATTTTTCACGAATTGAATTCAGTTCCTTCATTAAAGTGGATCGAGACTTACGGACTATTCCGTATTATGGTATTTTTTCACCAACTGGATTGAATTCCTTTATAAAAAGAGATTGAAACTTCTGGACTATTTCGCATTGTGGAATTTTTTTCACCAATTGAATTCCATCATGAAAATAAACTGAAACTTATGGACTATTCCATATTATAGAATTTTTCACGAATTGAATTCAATTACTTCATTAAAATGGATCGAGACTTCTTAACTATTCCGTATTATAGAATTTTTCCAAGAATTGAATTGAATTGCTTCATGAAAAAAGTTTGAGACTTCAGGACTATTTCTTATTACACATTTTTTTTTTACGAATTTTAATTCTATTGTTAACTATCGAGCTGTGACTGAAGTTTTATGCGATTCAATCACCGTGAACATGTTTTAATGTCTTGGCGCACAGTGCTCGGCATGGCCCGTTTGCTGTTTCATGAATAACCTGCGGCTGAGCTACAAGATGAGGCCACGCCCCGCGCCCGAGGAGGATGTTTTCTGGAGGGTGATAGAGCGCTGCTCAGCCAAGCGGCTGGCGGGCGGGTTGTTCGCTGGAGCATTTGACGTTCATTGAATCTCCCACGGAAATAATTAAACCCGGCAGAGGAACCGACTCAGGTAGGAATTAATATAAAACTTGGCGTACAGTCCCAGCAAGAAAACGACGCGACGCAACGGTCTGGGACACACGTACCGTGTCTCCACCCTCAATTTTAAAGTCGCACAAACAAATAAAAGATTGCATCGAACTAGTATTATAAAGATAACGGTATTTCAAAAATTTTCTGAAAGGCATGAAAACTCTGAAAGATTTTTAATGTCCTATGGTAAGATTTAAATTAGACAAGTTACTAAAGTCGCGTCTGATATCGACTGAATATATCTGAATCAGGCAGGTGGGATATCGCGAAGAGAAAAGATTCAGAGCAATGAATATATAAATAGAACGATCAGGACTATCAGACAAATAATCTACAGGGTCTGATTCTCTGGTGTGTCTTGTAAATTTGTCAAGCAGCCTCGTGTGGACTGGAAGACTAGTAAGCAAAATGAATATCTATTGCACAAATTTGAAGTTCTAATTAGAGAACCAAATAAGAATAGATCTTACAAACTAGTCACACAATGCAGAAAATAAATAAATTGTTTGTCCGTTTGCTACCTAAACTTTAAAAGAATTAGTTATTTAACTATGTTTTATCAACTGCTAGGTTATTTCGCTCGATAGAACTGGTTATAACGAGATGATTTCTGGTGAGATGAAGCCGAGGTTTTACCATAGTACTACCTGAGATTCGCTTTACATTTCGGGAACTCTCGGAAGAAATACAACCGGCAATCATCGAACTTACGCCCTAACGAAGCCTCGTATCAGTAGGGAAACGTGCTACCGCCTGAGCTACTCCGGTAGCTAACCAGACTCTATATTGGGTGAATGGCAATATATACAGAGTGATTCACAAAGTTTTTCCCCGGTTTATGGAGGTGATTTCTGAGGTTATTTCGAACAAAAAATGTAAATAAATTAATGGGTTCACATTCATAATTACAGAGTTACGGTAATTTGAAAACGTAAGAAAAAAAACTTTTATTTCTTGATTTCACAAAAAAAAAACACACGAAATAATTAAAATAAAAACAATTGATTGTTTATGTATCAGTCTCTTTAATTTAGAATAAATTTAAATCACATTTTAGAAAATGCCTCCCAGAAGCTCAAGGCAACGGTCCGGACGAGTGTGAACCGCACTTGTAGCTAGCATTTCTCAGCTTCACAAGTTTGTCCCTTATTGTCACTGCATTGCAAGAATCGTAATGCAACTTACACAAGAGATAACAGCTTAATAAATAGCTATGATGCCTGCACATAGTCATGGCAACGAACATGCCTAGCGCTCCATTCACTATGACACGTTTCGAAAATGTGTTGTAACTCTGTCATTATAAATGTGATCCAAATAATTTATTTACATTTTTTGTTACAAATAACCTCAGGAATCACCTCCAAAAACCTAGGGAGAATTTCGTGAATCATCCTGACGGTATGATCACATATCACCGTCCTTCGCAAGTCTCTCGTGGCTCCGACTTAAAGAACGCAGAACTTTACACTCTTTGTCTTTACTCTTTCGAATTCTGCACACTTCAACACCAAATTACCTTTCGTCTCGTTTCTCTTATCTATACTCTAACCACGACGTAAATATCAGATCACTTATCTGTGGCACGCTAAGTATACCTCTTCATAGAACATCTTGTTATTCCTCATCTTTTACAATATCCACCTCGCGTCAATGGAATTCCTTGTCACAAAGTATTAGGGGCTGCAAGACAATAAACACCTTTAAGAACAGCTTAAAAGATAACCTTATTAGCATTTCACTCCAATCATACTGATTTAAACTATCACTGACTACATTGTTACTTTTTTCTTTAGACATCATCCTGATTGTGCTGTATTTTAATTGTCTCGTAATAATCTCTTTCTATTATCTAATATTATTTGAAATATATTAACATTCTATGTATTTTAGTTTAATTCTGCTACACAGTTTATTTCAGTGTTTAATTAATAGTTCATAGTATTTTGTTGTTTAATTTGTAAATAACTTTTGTATACATGTAACTCTCATCTCAATCAAATTGTTGGATTCTTTGTAAGTTCATGCATATGTATATACACTTTTTGCTGGTTGAGTGGAAGAGAAGGCCTTACGGCCTTAACTCTGCCAGCTAAAATAAATCATTATTATTATTATTATATATGATAAAAATATTGTCGATCTCTCATGCTATTTCGACTCAGTATCAGCTACTAGGTTAACTAGTATTAGTGAAATTCGCAACTTGGTGAGGATGCGCAATGAGATTATCTGACATTCACCTTACAATTAAGGAGAACTTCAGAAGGAATACAATAAAAAAAATAAGTCCAAGCGTCATTCGAACCTATGTCTCTGCGCACGAGTCGCGTTCGCTATTCCTAGACTAATCCAGTGTTTTCTACTTGCTAAAATGCACAGAAGTCTGCTATAAATTTATGTGAACCTGAAGTTTTAGCAGAATTGCGAGCTTGCATTGTCTGTGTGGAAGCACGTGAGCTCTGCCATATCCAAAATAATAGCATAATAACATTTGCTAAGAATATTGGGTTATTCAGGATACAATACATGAAGATCGGGGCCACGAGCTCAGTTACTGACGCTAATGCAGTCTCATACAATCAAATTCAACTTAATCCAATTCGATGATGTCCAATGTAATCCAATTCAACCAGTCCAGTGCAATTTATTGTAGTCTAGTCCAGTTCAGTGAAGTCCAATAAGCTTCAATAAAATCCAATCCAAACTAATCAAATTTAATATAATATCCTGGTGGAAAAATGCTTAATTTTTCAAGGGAATTGAGGAAGCAGCCAAAGGGAAATTTTTAAAACAACATTTACTACGTTTTCGACTCTTGTTAATACTTAATACCACGATTACTATTGGGAGGTATAAATGGAGAGCGTAGTTGAATGTAGTGAAAGAAACCAGTAAATCTTCAATTCGTCTTCTTTTAAAATATTCTTTAAAATGTAAATAATACATTACATAAAATTTAATGCTAATTAATGGTTTTGTCAACTGCTGTAACGCCATTTTTTAAACCCCGATATACAGGCTTTTTAAACGACGCGACACTAAACTTTGATTGCGATTTTCCGTAACTTTAATTTTTGCTTTATTCAATACAAAAAATTAAGCATTTATGCTACATGCATGACGTTTGGTACACATATTCTTTAGGCTATTAGGAAACTTTTCTCTGGAATAGCAATTTGTTATTTTGTTGCATTTGAAAATTCTCCTCCATATTTCTATAAAAGTACGG